>NC_046297.1:73238248-73406552 GCF_004115265.2 Rhinolophus ferrumequinum | reverse complement strand
AACCCAATAAGAGTGAATTGCTCTGAAACCCAAGTACTCCCAACATCTGCATCTATAAAGGCAGAAATGCAGGTCTGCACATACACTCCCTCTATACCCAGGACCTTACCGTGTGGCCCGGGACAGCCATAGACCTTCCACGGGCTGTAAATTATAAACCTTGTTTTTTTTCCCCACAAAGTTCCCTGCTAGTTGTTGCTGAGGTCATTCTTACAATCATAGTAATAACAAAGGCAGGTCCAGCCACATTGGTTCAGGTCAGGGAGTTATCTACAGTGGCTCACCACAAGCGGTCTAGCCCGGACAAGGACCCCAGGCATCCATAGGCAATATAGCATCGTGACAGACAAGCTCAGACCAACACAAAGCAACCTTGAAAAAAAAACACCAAATGACAGCCAGATAGAAAAGGCCACCGATAGAATGATTCTCTTTATATGGATTTATATAGATGTCCAGATTAGGTAGAGTCCTAAAAATACAAAGTAGAATAATGGTAGCCAGGGGATAGGGAAAGGAATGGAGTTACTTTGAATGGGAACAGGGTTTCACTTTGAAGAGATGATAATGTTCTAGAACTTTACAGTGGTGATATTTGCACAACTGTGTGAATACTGGAGTCCCTTTTGTCCATGTTTGCTCACTTTCCATGGTCAATTTCGGTCCAAAAATATTACATTGAAAATTCAACAAAATAAATTGTAAGTTTCAAAATGCACAAGGTTCTGAGAAGCATGATGAAATCTTGTGACATTACACACGTTTTCACCCAGGACAAAAAATCATACCTTTCTCCAGTGTACACATTCTACATATACTCCCTGCATGTTGGTCACCTGGGTTTTCAGGCAGACTGTAGTAGTACTGCAGTGCTTTTGTTCAAGTTTTACTTAATTATGGCTCCAAAGTAAAAGAATAGAGATGCTGTGAATTTGGATACACCAAAGAAAAGCCATAAAGTTCTTCCTTTAAGTAAATATATATGTATGCTTCAGTACTCTCTGAGGTTTGAGGCATCCATTGGGGGTCTTGAAATGCATCATCCGTGATTAAAGGGGATTGATTATGCTGAAAATGACACAATGATACACTTTTAAATGATGAATTTTATGGAATATAGATATTATACCTCAGTAAGGCTACTAAAAAGAGAGCAATTTTTTAATATCAAAGATTTTGAGTCATTTGAGTTTTTCAACAATCATCTCATCAAGATTTACAACATTTCCATTGCACTGGAAGACAATCTTTTAAATGCCAGGCTTAATAGAAACCAGCTGGATTCTCATAGTATCTTCTGCATTCAATCTACATCTTGTACTTGTGGAAATGCATAAAGGAAATATGGACACGCCCAAGTATGAAGTTGGAAAAGCACAGGTAGTTTAATATACTTATCAGGTAACTGTGGATATTGCTCTTAAGATAGTACAAGCTGAACAAGGGATAATTTAGTTGCAGTGTACAATCTGAGATCATACAGATGTTGACCTTAAACAAAAAGTCAACTAGATATTCCTTCAATCAAAAAAAAAAAGGTTTATTTGGGGGAAAAGAAATAATTGCTACCCAGGACATGCAGCCATGGAGAGCCGTGCTACAAGTCACAAGCAGAAAAGTGGAGATTCTTTCCTAGAAGGAATTTGGAGAGCTGTTATAACCAAGGGGCTCTTCCTGTAGGCTTTGTCATCCGTGTAGCAGTGAGAGCTCCCCCTACAGGCCCTCCCCATTCGAGTCTTGGGCGAGGTCTTTATTTTTTTACACAAGCAAACCTTTTTTGTTGTATTATATTACAAATCATTGGTCTGACTTGCAACGTAAATCGTTCTTTCGTGCATGATTTTTTAACATTATGCACTGGTTATTTGCAAAACTACGGGTTCAATGACCTATGCAGATCCCCTGAATGTTGACACATTTCATTTTACAACATGAATATTCATATTCATCGATATCATCATTAGTCTTAAGTATTTGGAAGCTGTGACATTCACAGTGGCAGGTACAGTTTTTCCAAAATTCTATTTTTCATTTGAAACTTAGTTTTATATTGCCAAGAAATGCTGTTATTGATTTAGCATGAATTTTCTTTCAAGCAAAGTTGAGCTTCCAATTCTAATGATCACAAAAATAGTCTTTCTGGGGACAACAATTTAAATACAAATTTTAGAATATTTGTTGCATAGATATTATAAGACAGGTGATCAAAAGTTGAGATTGAATAAAATTATTTTTTAATGCCCCATTAAGACATTATGAAGTGAAATGTCACATATCTTAAAACTGTGAATGTGGTCATGAAGAATAATAACGTAGCTACTAATTAATCAACTCTAGTACCATTTCCTTGATGCATAATGAGTGGCAACAGTTTTACCGACTATAGCTTTTGCAAATCCACTGCAATAATGCAAATAATCGGTGCAAATCCAACAAATGTCTTAAATTGGGGATTATCAGTGATAACTGTAAAATTCTTTCAACTTTTCTGTATTGGTGAAATTTTTCATAGCAACACATTGTGGGAGAAACATAGTAGACATCAGGACAGATGTGGACTATGATCTATTGTTTGCCAACTCCTGCTGAATTACGCTAGGCCAATACATCACTGTCTTGTTCTTACAGCATTACTGTGACCCTTGTCAAGTAGTAGGTCAAAACACTTTTTACTGTTCTTCAAAGTGGCCTCGGTTATTTTCATTCCTTTGGTCTTGCGTGCACATTTTAGACTCTGATTCCCACTTCCCACATACACCACACTTTATGTATCTTGTGGTTTGTCTGTTAGCATGTATCTCCATGTGCCAAGCAAGCACAGTGTGTTCGTTATCCAATAACTACCCTCTCCCCTTCCTCTTTGCTAAAAGATGACTATGTCCTTACTTATTGGTTGGTGATACATTTATGACACCTCCCCATTTGTGATTCACTGGATGAAGGTTGATTTCTTCATTGATTCATTCAACACTTGAGAGATATTTCTTGAATGCCAGGTATGAGCCTGCCCCGATTATTAGGCACAGAAGATACATCAGTAAGTAATATCCCTTGTAATAAATTCATTGAGGCAGGGGAACACATAATAAATGATATAGATATTGATTTTTTTTAAGGTAACAAATACTATGAAAAAAATAGAAATGACCAAGTAAAGGGGATTGGCAGTGCCAGTGGTGTAGCTGCAATTTTAAATAAAGCAGTACCTTAGTTTCCTAGGCCTGCTGTAACAACTACCAGAGAGTGTGGGCTTAAAAAACAAATGTATTGTCTCACACTTCTGGAAGCTATATGCCCATAATCAGGGTGTTGGTAGCATTGCTTCCTTCTGAAGGCTGTGAGCGAAGGATGTGTTTATAGGCCTGTCTCCTTCACTTGTAGACCTGTCTTCTATCTGTGTCTTCAAATCGTCTTTACCCTATGTGTGTCTGTGTCCACATTTCCCCTTTTTTAAAACATAAGGACAACAGAGGTATTCGATTGGTGATCTAATGACCTCACTTAAACTTGATTACCTCTGTAAAGACCCTTTCTCCAAAAAAGGCCACATTCTGGTCCTGGGGGATATAACTTCAAAGCATGAGTTTTGAGAGGACACAATTCAATGCATAACAGACAGTCAGGGTCGAATTCATTTATTTATAAGGTGATACACCCTAAATCTAATCTTTTTCCATAGGGCTGTGTGATTGAGGGAACTCTGCCACTAAAAATTTCTAAAATGTAATTGCTGATGGACGTAACCAAAAGCGGTTGGTCTCTCAAACTGTGTGAAGCACAAAATCTGTGGAATCTCTATTCCCTTGCCATCCATCTCTTAAATTCATCTCATTATTGGAGTAACTTGCCAACTGCAACCAATAGCTGTTTTTATACACCATTACTTTGTTTTTACTTGATTCCTGTACAGCTGCTGAGACACTAGCAACATAGTTAGTTTGGATCTCAGCTAAGGACAAAGCTAACTAAATCAATTTTTTTCACTTCCTGCCATGTAACAGGAAAGCCAACGCCACGGGTTTCATCAGTGTGTGCTTAATGAAGGGATGAATGTTAAGAAGATACTTTGACTCCCCATGTGCCTATAGCTTTGGATACTGTGATGCTGCGGTTTTTTAATTCCTCGGGGCTTTTCCATTCCTCTTAGTAAACCGCCAAGATCCTTAGCCAGAGGTGGAGGCAGCAAGGAGTTTCAGAAAATAGTGCAGCCTCTGGATTATGGAGCCACAGTGATCTTGGTTTGAACCCTGGCCCCTCTATTTCTTATTGTGTAACCTGCCACAGGTCACTTTGAGCTCATGAAGTGGAAGTTAGTACATGTGAACAGATTTACCATGAAATTTAAATGAGATGGTGCGTGTAACTCACATGCCCCATGACGTTTGAAACATAATTACTTTCTTCCCTTCAAATTCTAATTTCAACTTAGTAGCCATTGCATTTTAAGTTATTACATCAGCAACACAATGACAGAGGGAGACAGGACAGTATTCGAGGGAGCTCTGAGTGATTTTTGTCTCCTGAGACAATAACGATGGTAGAGCATATTTACTTTTTCAGTTAGAATAGCTGATTTTATAAGACGCTGTGCCATGTGCCAGGCATTATAGTACTGAGACCAGCCACACACTAGCTAGTTATTTTTTAATTAAAGCTTCACCATTACTAGTTATGTGAATTTGGGCAAATTACTTAAAAATGCCAAACTCTAGTTCCCTTACCTAGAGGGGGGAGAATATTATGTTCCTCGTACAGTTATAGATGGAAATAACCTAACACAGTAAAGGGCTCAGCAGATGGGGTACCTCATAGTCAGATGTCTGTAGTTTTTAAAATCAGAAATGATGAGTACAACTTGTTATTAGCATTCACTTGGTTCTTAAGATTTGTTTCCCCAAAATCTCTGTTTTTCTGAGTATTTCTTAAAATCAGCTTTACTGACGGTACAATTTACAAAGAGCAAACTGGGTCCGTTTAAAGTGTTTAGCAAATGAAGATTCATGGAACCACCACCATCAACAGACAGATCGCTCCCACTGGCTCCATTGTGGTCCTGCCTGCAGTCCATTGCTCTCCCATCCCCAGCCGCAGACAACCAGGGACTTACCTGTTGTCATTATACATTATCTGTTTTAGAACGGCATATACGGGAGTCACAGAGTGTGTACTCTGTGTGTCTGACTTCTTTTACTTAGAATGCTTTTGACATTTAACCAAGCAGTTGAGTGATCATTAGTTTGTTACATTTCATTGCTGAGTAGAATTCCATTATATGGCTATACCCCAATTTGTTTATCCATTCACATGTTGTGAATTATTATACATGACATCTGTTCTTTACATGGACATAGGTTTTCAATTCAAGAAATGGACTTGATGGATCATATGATCACTGTAGGGTTAGCATTTTAAAGACATGCCAAACCGTTTTCCATAGAGGCTGCACTATTTTATAATCCCACCAGCCATGGATGAGGTTTCAATTCGCTGCAGTACTCACCAATCATTACATTTTTTATCTTAGTTGTGCTACTGGCTGTGAAGTACTATCTCCTTGGGTTTTCATTTTCATTTCCCTATTGACTAATGAATGATGAGCCTCTTTACATGGGTTTAATTGACAGTCAGTCCTATATATTCTTTTAAGTAAAGCATCTAGTAACATATTTTTATTGTGTTTTTTTTTATTGGTTTGCCTTACTACCTAACTTATGAGTTATAAGGGCGACTTTTTATACTTGTCACTGTACAGTCCGTCCTCGTTTCGTTACGTTTAGCTAAGTGTCTCACGTTTTTTTATCAACCAGAAAGCCCAGCTCATGGTAGAAGTAAGGTTCGGTGGATTAGGAAAAGGCCTGACCTGAAGCCCAGAATGACTGCTGCTTTTACTGTGACCAAAGCAACTGGGAGACCAGGGGCTCACAAGGCAGTGGATCAGCCCAGGAATGTTAACAGTATAATGGGAGGTATTTCCAAAATTCCAATATTTCCAAAAGCCACACACATGACTTGTGCTAAGTAAGGCCAACTCCAAGACATGCTGACCTCTCAAAGTTGGGGCTTAGTGCTACTCCTGTGAACGCAGCACAGCAGCAGGGGGAGGGGGGCAGCAGGAGGCTGCCTTAGGTCTGGGTCAGATTTTGCTTCCAGAAAAGCATCTTGGGTGCCAGTGGGCCCAAAGGGGGTGGTGGTGAGTCTACACAAGCAGCGGCTGAATGAATTCAACCAAGGCTTGGCACACACACAAGCCACCACCAAACACTGATGACCACAGAACAGCAGCAGGGTTGTGCCAAATGGGTCTTGAGACCTTAGTCTCTGTGCATTAAATCCCATACTCAGGGAGAGAAGTACTAGAATCCAGGCCTTCTGAAAACCAGAATAGCCAGTAGTCTCATTGGAACTCGTGGGAACTTATATATGTTATATATGAGAGACAACAAGCTCCTAGTTGACCTGATTATTTCACACAAAAGAATACTACTGGTGGGGGGGCCCTGGTTGGGCCCAAAGTCCAACCCCTCCTCTGATCACCAGCCCAATCTCTTGTCAGTCATGCGGGAAATAAATCTTTTTAGTTACTTGCCCAGAGTGGCTCCTTTTCTAATTTTCAATTCTTCCTCTGAGACTGCAGGAGTTCTGAGAGAAGGAACTCCAGCATTAGGCCTCTGGAATAGGTGTCATTCATTGTTCTGATGATGACACTTAGAACGCACATGAGTAAACATATTGAAAATAATGGTGAAACTTCCTTAAATAAAGTTGTACTTGAGACTTATTGCTATTAGACAAAACTAATATTTACACTCATATGTTTACATCTAATGAGCAGATAGTTACTGGACAGTGGAATTGGAATAGAAAGATACTGAGAAAATTGTGTGCATACATTGTTCTCATTGCTCGACTGCTAACTTAAACTTCGAGTCTAATCTCCTTCCTGGCATCATCTCAGAAAAACGTGGTCAGAGCAATAAAAAATGCTTCCAGACCCAGTTATACAGAAACTCTACAGCTAGGAGTATAGCCTGAGGAACTGATATTAACTGTTGGACAGTGTTAGAATATTCACTGCAGAGAAATAGTTTAAGTCAACCTAGATTTAACAGGAGGAAGTCTATGCATACGACATATACATGAGATGGCATATACGCAAACATTTACACTCACGTTTACACAGAATATTTATGCAGTGGAAAATAATCTTGATGTATGTGGAATTTCTTAAAAATGTAGTAATGGTCTTGGATAAATTTCAAGGAACACAACACCTACCAAGACTAAATCACAAACAAATAGAAAATCTGAATAGACCTGTAACAAATAAGGAGATTGAATCCATAATTAAAAATTAAATAGAGTAGTAAATACAGAAAGGGCTTTGGGAAATGGGGAGAGGTGTACAAACATAAGCTTTTATTGCAGAACACTTAGCAAAATTGTGTGTATAGGTTTACCCAAATTACTTATTGAATGACTAAACAAGTCTTTGCAACATATGATTGGTAGAAAAGGGAATGGTGAAGATGCTGAGGAGTCACCCTCCCAGTGTCACAGGGGCTCCTGGGCCAGTTCATGCTCTTGTAACTAAGTTTGCTGCACTTCAGTGTGTGAGCAACTTGGGGAAATAGGAATTTAATTTTTAAATGACCTGAATAGAACACACAAATGGTCAACAGGCACACTAAAATGTTACACATCATTAGTCATGATGGAAATACAAATTAAAACCACAATGTGAAACCCCTTTACATGAAACAGAATGGCTATAATTCAGAAAAATAAAACAAATGGCAGCAACAATGTGGAGAAATTAGAACCCTTAAATATTCCTTCTGAAAATGTAAAATGGGGGCCTGAGTGTACTATAGTTGGGAATTTCTACCCCATAAAAAAATTCCCATGTGGTACCACAAATCCACTTCTAGAAATAGACCCCCCAAAATTGAAAACAGATGTTCAAACAAACACTGATACTTGAATCCACAGAATAACTGTTCACAACAGCGGAGGCCTAAACAATCCAAATGTCCATCTTAATCAGCAGTGAAAACTGAGTAAATAATTGTGCAGCTATACCAGGATTCTTTAGATTGGTATAATTATGAACATATTAATAATTTCTAGAAACATATATCCCCATGGCACACACAAAAATTTTAATGTACCAAAAGACATGTTTACTAATACACCGACATATTTAGTTCCTCTACAATAAATTCCAAAAAGTAGATAAATGTATCTTCAGTAATCAGTGTTTCATTATTTCCTCCTATTTGGAAATACTCCAGACATTAAATACATATCCATCATTAATTTAGGTAACAAAACTGTTGATTTTTAAATTACCTAATACACGTAGAAAACCTTTTCAATGCTTATGTACAATATAATTACCACTGAAAAGTTTACATAAATATTTTTTGTTTTCATTGTATCTATCTTACATATTAGTTCAAAATTTGAGATGTCAAAATCAATTACCGAAGCTATTTTCTTGACACATTTTGTAACACAGATAACAAACTTATTTTTAGAAACCCAGTTAAAATATATATATATATATATTTATGTTAATGACTTTCAAAGATATGACTGTGATAAACCCAAGCTAAAACCAGCTTTAATGTCAAATATTTCACCACATCATCTGATCCTGAAAAGCGTGTGGGTTAGTTTGTATTTTATTTCTTAATTGATATAAGCATTTAATTTGTTCAAACCAATCAAATATTACAAACCAGTATCACCATCCACAGATACAAAACATCTTACCACACACAAAACAAACTGGTTTCACACAGGGATCACAAATTAACAGAATAAGTAATAACTTTAGAGAACACACAAGATGGTTTACCAAGAAAACAGCTGGTAGTCACAAGAGCTCTGTAACACAATTTAAATGTAGAAGTTTTTCCCATTCCAGGATCCATCGTCTGTCCAAGGACAGTGAGGACTAAATAGTGAGACACCAGCCAGCCTCTTTACAGCTCAGGCCAGGAAGCCACAGGCCCCTCCACACAGAATACAGAGGAATCAGCCCTCCCAGAGCCAAAGAGTCACCCACAAAGACAGCCAGAGAAAGCACAGACCTTCGTCACACAGGCAGGTAGGACGGTGAGGCGTAGCACAGGGTGTCTCTGGTCTCACACAAAATGTGAGGACACCTCCAGCCCCAAACCCACTAAATCATGGTCCCAGGCCAGTGCTACCAGACAGGGATCTGTCCAGTACTAACGGGTAAGGAAGGCTGGGGAGACAGATGCCCCTTATGGGCAGAAGCCCCTCAGGACACACTCACCAGAAGCTGGCACAGCCAGGCAGAGGCGCACTGGGAACCCCAGCTTATCTCACTGGCCACCAGGTGCAATGGAGTAAGTGCACCTGGCCGATGGTGGGGACCGGAGAGGATTAGCTTCCTTGGTCACAAAGCCAAGCTCCCGGGACACAGAACAAGAAGGAAAGAAAAACCTCAAGCGGTTTTTAGACGGGGACCCACAGCAAAGTTTGTCTCCGCAGACGCCGGCCTGGACAGAACCGCTTAACTCCCCAGCCAGTGGGGCCGGCTCCAACGACAGGCTTACGGGAGCCTGTGCCTGTGTTCAGTCCCTGTGGTAGGTAGTTCCTTCTTAGGACAAATGACATGCAAGACACAGACACAGGAAAAAACGAACACCTCTTGGAGGAAAGAATATAGAAAACTCTAGAGTCTCTAGGTGCAAGAAGTTAGCTGCACAAGTATTTTTTTCTGCCGATCTAAATTCAGAAAAGAGACAAAAGCCTCGCACCCCTCTAACTTCTACCCAACACAACAGACACAGACCACGAATTGTAATACATGCGCACCTACAATTCTCATCACCATGAAATTTCCAAATACAGCGAGGAGAAATCAGGTAAATATGACATTTAGACAGGGGTGGGAGTGGACTCTTAGAGTTTAGATGTAAAAATGGGAGATTTACAGGTAATTCAGGAAAAGCTGAATACCCGTGGCAGGTAAAGTTTTGTGAGGCTCCTGCATGGAGTCTTCCTGTCTTCTGCTAAGGGGATTGTACTCGGTTTTATTTGAGCTTCGCAGTCTTTAAGGAGGCAGGAAAAGGGGAGCCGCAGGAGGGAGGCTTGTATTGTTAAAAGTGCCCCTTTTGCAATTTCTTTTCCTTTGTTTAGCTATGTGGCCTCAGGCACTTGTGGGCTGCGTTTACGTTTCTGATCTGCTTGGGAGAGGACCTGGGGGAGGTGCTGAGACTCTACTTTCGATCAGACTGAAAAATTCAGCTTCCATTTTTGTCAAGTTTCTGATCAGGTATTAGAATCTTTAAAACCTGTTCCAACATATCAATTCTCATAATCTTAGATCTCCATACAGTTTTTAAAAATTTGCACATCTCTTAATTTTCCCTTCTGCCTTTTTTAAACCTAATGTTGATATTAGCATTTTTAAGATCCAACAAGCTGAAGAACTAATTCAAAAGTTAAATTTCCTTGAATTTGTTTGTATTCAACATGTGGTCTTTCTCTAGATTCCAATAAAACTGCTGTTTTTCCTGAGAGTTCTCTTAACACATTTTCAAAATTTGCAGTTTTTCCAATTCAAAGGAGCCATAGTCTGGCCACTGATGATAGGATTTTAATAGATGCTCAAACCCATAAGCCTTTTTACATCTTAACCAAGGAAGCCAAAGGCTTTCTGTCCTTGTGGTATTTTCTTTTTATGACAAACGGCATAAGAGACATGGACACAGAAAAAAATGATCCCTTCTGAAAGGAAAGAATCAATAAAGAAAACCTGTGAGTCGCTACTCCCGAGAAGCTAGCTTCACAAACATTTTTTTCCTGCCAATCTACTTGTAGAAGAGAGGAAAAGGACATGAGGCACTTCTACATTCTCCCAAACACCGCATAAATACACAGGGAAGACTGACAAGGTGAACAAAAACACTGCTTACCTCTGCAGGCAGACGTCCTTGAGCTCCCAGCTGCAGCGGTTTCCAGGAGCTAGGAGTGCCCCAATAATTCTGGCAGGCTCCCAAAAACTGTGAGGGCTTAAAAAAAATTCTTTTGCTCTCATCTTGTGTCTTAGCTGAGATCAGTCCCTTGTATCATCACAGGAAGGCATTCCAGGATGTAGGAACAATACTTCATGAAAAAAGGCAAGCAGGCCAAGGATTTACTAAACGAAAGAAAATATATTCCCAAAATTCTGGAGTGCACTGGACCAGGAGGAGAGGGACTGCACCGAAACAAAGAAAATTTACAATTATATTTGAATGAGGGCGCGAAATATTCAAGAGTGGAGTCACAGGTGATCTCTGGGCGTTTCCAGGGCGTGTCTTTCTTGATGCCTCCTTCCCACCGGGAGGAGGGATTCCTTGTAGGAACTGTCACGGGGACACAAGAGGTGGAGATTTTTCCTGCCTGTAATGCTAACAGTATTATAATCCATTACAATTACCTGTAGCTGCACCTTGTCTTAGGAATTCTTCCCTGCCTGGAATTCTGATAATGTTATAATCCCTCACAATTAGCTGTAGCTGAACCTTTTCTTCGGAATGATTGCATTTCTGTTTTCTTTGTTTCCCCTCACATCTTCCTTTCTTCCCCCTTCTCCTTGTGACCTTGTGCTCTCTGCCTATGGTGATAACTTCTTCTAGCTCAGATAATCATAAAATTAATAGAATCAGATTAAGATAAAATCGAATTTTTACATATGCACATGGGGAATTCCCATACATGTAAAAATTGCAAAGGCAGCGAGGTCAGATTGGGTGCTTTGCAGGTAATTTAGGAAGAGTGGCACACTCGTGGAAGGTAAATTGTTAGGCTACCCAGAAAATAATGGGACACGGGGGAAGGGTGGTCAACAGGCTATACTGGGCGTCTTCCCTCCTTATGCTAAGGAGTTTATGACAAGTTCCCCTCCTAAACCAGGTCTTCCGTTCGAATCTCTTAGGCAGGAAACAGGGAGGGTCACAGGCTGTTTCAAAGTCTTTTGTCTCCCAACAACCAACTTAAAGTCAATATCCCCACAGGCAGAATTTTTGGTCCTCTTCATTCCCGCCTTTGAAACTGTAATAAAAGTTTCACGTCCACAAGTTAAACTGGTAGATTGTCACATATTTCATTAATCTGTTCATTCAGTCCTGAGAATAAGTTACTTCAGTTAAATTGCTGAATCTTATTTCATGACAGGGTGATGTAGATATACTCCCAAACTTACCCTTTCATTAACTATTTGATTACTTGCTTAGGTGGGGGAGGGACAAATTTTCCTCTACCCTCAAGTTTCTTCTGTCTGCTCTAATAATCAAATAGACAGATTAACAAGAGAAAAAAAGCAGATTTAATACACACATATGGGAACCCTGCACACAGGAGAGTCAGAGACCCCACATGAAGGAGAGGTAGGGACTTAGAAAGGGAAGATGGGTACCTTAGATAAGACATGCCAAGCTGGGGATGAAGTAAGATCCCTTGGGGGCTTGAAAGGGTCACTGCAGGGTGGTGACAATAGCAGATGTTTCATGAATATCTTGAACCTAGTCAGACAATGTTGACAGAGACTAAAGGAGAAGATCAGACAAGGACAGAAACAGACAAAGAATGTAGGGTGTGGGGTGCTGAGCTGCTACTGATGTAGGAATATTTTTTTGTGAGTCCCCAAATGAGGTTGGATCTGTCAACAGTTTCTGGGTATGGACCAGACTCATGTCTCGTGAAGCAGAAGAATGGATACACGGACCAGGGAGAGGCAAAGAGTTGTAAAGCAAGATAGTTTATTGGAGAAAGGAGAAGAGGTTGCAGTTCCCCAGCGGGAGGAGGTCCCAAATGGGGGGGGTGCCCAGCGACTGAGGCAAAAGCTCTTACTCTTACACCTTCCCTTGGCTGCTTGGGGAAGGGGGCTGGAGCCTTCTAATTGAATTCATCTGTCAGATTGGTCCTGTTTGCCCGTCCTGAAGGGATTACCTAACCAACCCATTCCTATCCATCAGATCTGCTGCTCCTTTGTTTGGCCAAAAGGGATTTCAGATAATTTATTAACCTCAGGTGCAGTCTCACATTTTTGTCCTTGAGTAAAGGAGACATTCCAGAACCTGGAGTTTCATGATATGGCTGCTTTTTTGTTGATTCCACCAGGGACCTTCCTGTCTAACCTAACGACATGCTAACTAACCTGCCTCACTACCAGCCCACAGTTGGTGACTGGGTTTGGGATCTCTCGGGGTATCTTACTCTGAATCTGCACTGTTTTCCCAGGTCTTCTATATATACTTATAATCCCCCCAAGACTGAAGTTCCCACACCAGGCTAGCCCTCCAGACCCAAGAGTGGCCCCAGCCTTGCGTGAGACACCTTAAGCCAGGGCAAAGCTTAGGGACCTCTACCCCAACCCACCAGACAGGTCCAGCTACCACAGCTGTGCAGGGGGGGAGGCTGTTCCAGCAAAGCTGCCAGAGGAGTCTGGTGTTCAGCTCTCCCTGCAAATGCTGCACCTAGGGTGGAGTCCCCAAGGCCCCTTAAGACCCAGCACCTGGGCCAGAGCCTGGGATCCCACCACAGCCTGCCTGCCCAGCTCTCCCTGGGGGCTGCAGTCTGGCTCCTGCAAGCCTCACCGTGGTCTTCCCATACCCAGGCTTTCGGCTCTCAGACCTGGGTTCCTTTTTGTCTGGTCCTCCTGAGCTGCCTCTTTAAGATGCAAAATAAATCTTGGGTTTGCACTGCACTTCCCCCAGATGTGCTGTCTTACAGAGGCTCTCTAAGCACGGTGTTATTTCAAAAATGGCCTTTGGGAAGGTCGGCAGGCAAGAGGGGAGAGTGGCATAAGGCAGCATAGGTAAGAGCCAGATGACAAGGTAGTTAATTCAGGTGTGCCAAGCCATCTGCTGGGTTTCACCTCCAGGACTCTACATTCCAGCGGGCAGTTTCCGGGGTACAGATGACTGTACCTGGGACACAGCCCTGGGTCTGACACATTGGCTCAGAAGCCTTTGGAAAGAACAGCTTACCCTGATCTCCACTCAGGTGTTATTCCCTATATGTACACGAGATGGCAGCAGACAGCATTTCCCTGCCCTCCAGCCTTAAACTGAGAATCCAGGCCCCGGGACTACATTCTCTTTGAGATAAATCCTGTTACAGGCCCTTCACAGGCCTCAGCTCACCTACTGGTCTCATTTTCCAGAAAAGGCAGAAACAATTAATATCTCCATGCACAGGTAATTAAACAGGACAGTGATTCTAACAGTTCTGAGTCCCAAACCGGGACCGAAATGGGCCCACATGGGCCAGTAGACCTTGCACACATGGGATTCTGGACAAAGAGTGGTCCAAACAGTCCTTGCAGCGTTGGGTGGGATCTTGGTCATTCTATTGAGGAAAATCTGCAGATAACTAATTGTCCACCTTGCCATGCACTCACCCAGGCTGGTTTTGGGGTGGGACCAGGGCAGGCAGCTGGGGATGGGGACAGGTGGGGAGGGAGGTGGTGGCCTGGCCCTTCACAGGAGGACAAGCAGCACCAGATCCCTGTGACAATGACTCCCCCACAGCTATGTGATGCCTGTGCTCGGGACTTTTAAAATCTCTTCTTCCTCAGCCCAGAGCACGGCTCTGCTTCTCCCCATGTTCGCTTCCTCTGAGGTCACAACTCACAAGAGCTTCAAGGCTGCTCAGAATGCAGTCTGGGTTGACACCTTCCTTACAGGGGGCAGGGAGGGGTGCCTGAGCCCCAGACAGGTGTAGAGCTGGCGACTGTCCCCTCCACACTAGTGTGTGACTTCAGGCAAAGACATGGAAAGTCAGTCTCAGGTGGGGATAACGGCTCCCTCTCAGGTGGCTGTGAGGTCAGTGAGGTGATGCAGGTCGGCTCCTGCCCCACATGTGATGGGCCCTAACTCCCCCTCCCTCTCCCCTTCTCAGTCCTTTCTCTACCTCTATGGACCGGAAGGATCTCGAGTTTAGCAAATAGTCTCCTTGTGGCAGAATGAGCTCTCCTGTTGGTGTCCACACAGCCACAGTCCCCTGAGTGCTGACTCTGGCATCTGTGCCAGCTTCATCCTCAGCGTGGTGCTCACCACAGCCCCTCCCTGGTCTTCTCACCCCCGCTCCTCTTCAAACTCATGGTCCCGCCTCAGCTCAGGCCAGAGCACCTCTCACCACTCTTCTCACTGGTCTCCCTGCTTCCCATCCCTCTCGTCCAGTGCAACCTCCACACTGTGACCAGTTTGATCTTTCTAAGTTAAGGATCTGAACCCATCATTTCCTGTGTGTAGAACTACCAACAGCTTTCTTCTAGGGTAGGGAATAAAGTCTCCATCATCAGCACAGTGTTGAGACTTATCAGGCCTCATGTTCTCCTGGTCTCATCTCCTATCATAACACCCCAATTCACTAACCAGGTACACCAGTTGTCAGCATTAACCTGTCTGCTGTGGGCTTTAACAGATAGAGGTGCCAGCACTGAGACCGAACCTGAGTGTAGGAACCTGAATAAAATACAGACTTTGGTGAATAGTAATGCATCAGCATTTGTTCGCTGAGTGTAACAATTCTGGAAGGAGAGGAGGAAATGAAACTAAAATAAGATAAACCTATTGCATCGAAATGGGTGATTTCCATTAACAAAATGGACCCTGAAATAAGGAAAATACTAACCAATGAGCCATCCAGGACCTCTTCCTCCTGCTTATTCTCGTCACATTGCTATGGAGTTCACTGTCCGGGGACAGGGAAGGAATGGGGACAGACCAGTTTGGAAGTTTCCCTGAGATCGGTCCCCACCCAGTGTCCTCATCTTCCCCATCCAGCGGTCTCGATTCTGATGTCAGGTAGGACCGGAAGCGACTGAGATGAGTTCCCTGGAAGTGAGGTGCTGGACGGGGGCCAGAGAACAGATGCTGGGTCAGGAAAGCAACAGATTCCACATCACTGAGCCCTAACCCTAACCCCAAACCTGAAACCTAACGTTTAAATCCTAAACAGTAAATCCTTAGCCCTAAGCTTAAATCTAAGCCTCAATGTAAACTGTAAAACCTTACAACCATAAACATCACTATAACCATCACTATAAACCCTAACCTAAACCCTCACCATAATACCAAACTATAACCAGAAACCACAAACCACAAGCTAGGAACTATATCCGTAAACCATAACTGTCACTATAAACCGTAATCCATAAAGCATAACCAAAAACACATAGCAATAAACCATAAACGTAATTCATAATCAGTCCCATAAACCATATAACACACATGTAGCCATAAACAATACACATAAACCATAACCAAACTGTAACCCATAATCTTAACCTTAACTCCTAACTCAGCACCACACTCCACCTGAGCCCCAACCTTAGCCCTGTACAGCACTAATAGCCCCTAACCAGTCAAATCAGAAGTAGGTCGCAAAAACTTAATATACAGACCTATAACCCTTATAAAGATGTGATAATGTTCCATATCATAGTTAAAATATCAATAGACAAAAATCTGTTTTATTTGTATATACTAGCAAGGAATAATCTCAAAAGGAGTTTACGAAAACTAGTCCATTTTAAATAACATGAACGTTGATAAAATACTTAGGAATACTTTTAATCAAAGTGCAAGACTTCCACACTGAAAATTACAAAACAATGTCTGTCTTTGCTGAAAGAAATTTAAATTAAAGAAAACCTACATAAATAAACGTGAGGCCATCCCCTGGTGATGGAAATTGTTCAGAGGCAACAGAACAGATGAGATGTGCGGATTCACTGTCATTCCTGTGAAAAGGCCCCAAGGCCTTTGGGGGAAAATGCATAAGCTGATCCTAATATTCATAGGAAATTTCAAGAAAGGCCAAAGAGCCATAACAATCTGTAAAAACCAAATCAAGTTGAGGCTCAC
This sequence comes from Rhinolophus ferrumequinum, assembly GCF_004115265.2. Taxonomy (NCBI): domain Eukaryota; kingdom Metazoa; phylum Chordata; class Mammalia; order Chiroptera; family Rhinolophidae; genus Rhinolophus; species Rhinolophus ferrumequinum. Next base: position 73,389,660 of record NC_046297.1, on the reverse strand, counting down.
CCTTCCCAAATGTAATTCTTGGTACAAAGCCACAGTAAGGAAAACGTGGTGACACTGGCACAGAGATATACATAGATATACAATAGAATTGTATTGAGGGCCCAGAAATAGACCCATCGATCTAAGTCAGTTGATTTTTTTTTTTAACATACGCATTTAACTTACTTATCATTGTCATTTACAGCTTTATTTTATAAAACACAGAAAGACATTTTTTTCTATTTTTTCTTTTCCTTTTTTTTCTTTTAAGGAGGGTGCAGCTCACGTTGGCCCATGTGGGGATTGAACAGAACACCTTGGTGTTCTCAGCCACACGCTCTAACAAGTGAGCTAACCGGGCACCCCCAGAAAGACACTTTTAAGAGTGCTCTATCACCAGAATTTAAACACTAGAAATATTAGTTTTCTAAGTGTAACGTATATAAATTACAATCCAATAATTGGAGAGTTTTCTCAATATGGTTACTATACAAATGAAATAAAAGGCAAAAAGACTTAATAGCAATATTTTGTTATCTACGTATTATCAGATACTTTAGGACATAAGCCAAGATTCTGAGTATTCAGACCTCTTTTGTTGTGTTTCATATTTAAATAACTCCCTACCTGTATTCTCAGTTGAGCTACTTGACCAAAAGGTGTGATTTGAGAAAGCATTTAGCTTTATACCAAAAGTTTCTAGTTTTATATAAAAAGTTTTTCAGGGTCAGGCCAGGAAGCCAGAGGCCCCTCTATAAAGAGTGCACAGGACGCAACCCCCCCAGAGCAGAAGGTAAACAAAGACAATGAGAGACAGCACAGACCTTCGTCACATAAGCAGTAGGGATGGTGGATTGGACAGGGAGTCTCCGGTCTCCCACAAAATGTGAGGCACCTCCAGCCCAAAACCCACTAATTCGTGGCCCCGGGAGGTGCTACTGGACTGGGATCTGTCCAGCACTAACAGGTGAGGAAGGTTAGGGGGACAGATGCCCGTTATGGGCAGAGGCCCCTCAGGACACACTCCCCTGGGAGATGACACGGCCAGGCAGAGGCACAGTGGGAACCCCAGCTTCTCCCACTGGCCGCCAGGCTCAGTGGAGTAAGTGCACCTGGCTGATGGTGGGGACCAGAGAGGATTAGCTTCCTTGGTCACAAAGCCAAGCTCCTGGGACACAGAATGAGAAGTAAAGCAAAACCTCAAGCGGTTTCTAGACAGGGACCCAGAGCAAAGTTTGTCTCCGCAGACGCCAGTCTGGAGAGAACCGCTTAACTCCCCAGCCTGTGGGGCCGGCTCCAACGACACACTCCTGTTCCTGTGTTCTGTCCCCATGGTAGTGCCTTCTTAGGACAAACAATATGCAAGACATAGACAAAGGAAAAAGTGAACATCTGTGGGAGGAAAGAATAAAAACCCTAGAGTCTCTAGGTGCAAGAAGTTCACAGACATTTTTTTTTCTGCCGATCTAAAATCAGAAGAGACAAAAACCTCGCACCCCTTCTAACTTCTACCCAACTGCAGACAGAGACCAGGAATTGTAATACATATGCACGTAGAATTCACAGAAGCATGACATTTTCAAAGACAGTGAGAAGAAATCAGGTAAATATGACATTTTAGACAAGGGTGGGAGTGGACGCTTAGATTTTAGTTGTAAAAATGGGAGATTTACAGGTAATTCAGGAAAAGCTGAACACACGTGGCAGGTAAAGTTGTGAGGCTCCTGCATGGAGTCTTCCTGTCTACTACTAAGGGGATTATGCTCAGGGTTTTATTTTTGCTTCACAGTCTTTAATGAGGCAGGAAAAGGGGAGACAGGCTGGACGAGGGAGGCTTGTATGGTTAAAACTGCCCCTTTTGAAATTTTTATGTTGTTTTACCTCAGCGGACCTGGGGCAGTTGTGGGTTCTGTTTACATTTCAGATCTACTCGGCAGAGAGCCCAGGGGTGATGGTGAGACTTTCTCACTTCTATCAGACTGAGAAATCAGCTTCTATTTTTTTTTTTTAAAGATATTTTTTATTGGGGAAGGGGAACAGGACTTTATTGGGGAACAGTGTATATTTCCAGGACTTTTTCCAAGTCAAGTTGTTGTCCTTTCAGTCTTAGTTGTGGAGGGCGCAGTTCAGCTCCAGGTCCAGTTGCAAGGTGCGCAGCCCACCATCCCTTGCGGGAGTCGAACCGGCAACCTTGTGGTTGAGAGGGCACACTCCAACCAACTGAGCCATCCGGAAGCTCAGCGGCAGCTCAGCTTAAGGTGCCGTGTTCAATCTTAGTTGCAGGGGACGGAGCCCACCATCCCTTGCGGGACTCGAGGAATCGAACTGGCAACCTTGTGGTTGAGAGCCTGCTGGCCCATGTGGGAATTGAACCGGCAGCCTTTGGAGTTAGGAGCACAGAGCTCCAACCACCTGAGCCACTGGGCTGGCCCCAGCTTCCATTTTTTGTCAAGTTTCTGATTTGTTATTAAATCCTTTAAAACCTGTTTCAACATAACAGTTCTCTAAATCTTAAATCTCCAGAAAGGTTTTTAACATTTGCATATCTCTTGATTTTCCCTTCTGCCTTTTTTAAACCTAATATTGATATTAGCATCTGATATTACTCAAGAAGCTAAATACTCATTGAAAAGATTAAGAATAGTTAAATTTCCTTGTATTCATTTGTATTGAAAATGGGGTCTTTTTCTAGGGTCCAGTCAAACAGCTGTTTGTCATAAGAGTTCTCTGACACATTTTCCAATTTAGAAGTTTTTCCAATTCAAATGATCCATAGTCTGACCACTGAAGATAGGATTTTAATAGCTACTCAAACCGATAAGCCTTTTCACAGCTTAACCAAGGAAGCCAAAGGCTTTCGGTCCCTGTGGTATTTCCTTGTTACAACAAACGACACAAGAGACATAGACACAAAAAATGACCACCTCTGGGGGGAGAGATTCAATAAAGTAAACCTGTGAGTCGCTACTCCCGAGAAGCTAGGTTCACAAATATATTTTCCTGCCAATTTACATGTAGAAGAGAGGAAAAGGACATGCAGCACTTCTAAATTCTCCCAAATACCACAGAAATAGACCAGGAAGGCTGACAGGGTGACCACGCTTACCTCTGCCGGCAGACGTCCCCGAGCCCTCAGCTGCAGTGGTTTCCAGGATCTATCAGTGCCCTGGCCAATAATTCTCCTCGCAGGTTCCACAATACTGTGGGGGCTTAAAACACTAATTCTCTTGCTCTCAGTGATGTTGGTGATGAGTCTGATAACAGATTCTGAGTGTGGGACGGGATCTTATCTCGTGAAGCCGAAGAATGGAAACACGGACCAGGGAGAGGCAAACAGTTTTAAAAAGAGGATAGTTTATTAGAGGCAGGAGAAGAGGTTGCAGCTCCGGAGAGGGAGGGGGTCCCGAATGGGGGGTGCCTCATGACTGAGGCAAAAGCTCTTACTTTTATACCTTCCCTTGCCTGCTTGGAGAAGGGGAGCTGTTTGAAGAAGGGAACTGAAATTCGTCTACCAGGTTTGTTCTGCTTGCCCATCCTGGAGGAATTAGCAAAGTAACCCACTCTTATCTATCAGATCTGCTCCATTTGTCAGGCCAAAAGGAATTTTATGATTAACCTCAACGCCTTGTTACATTATGTCCTGGAGCAAAGGAGTGATTTCAAAACCTGAAGTTTTAGGATATGACTGTCTTTGTTTATTCCACCAGGGACCACCCTGTCTGCCTAGGGACATGCTAACTCTCCTGTAATCACCACCTTGTGTGTTATCGGAGAGCAGGTGCTTGAGTCATCACAGGAAGGCATTCCAGGATGTAGGAACAACTTCTTGTGAACAAAGGCAAGCAGGCCTTTTTACTTAAAACAAAGAAAATATATTCCCAAAACGCAGGACTGCATAGGCCCAGGAGGAGAGCGACTGTGCTAAACAAAGAAAATCTAGGATTATATTTGAATGAGGACACGAAACATTCAGGGGTGGAGTCACAGGTGATCGCAGGGCGTTTCCCGTAGGAATTGTCACGGGACACAGGGGTGGAGATTTTTCTCTGCCTGTAATGCTAACAGTGTTATAATCAATTACAATTAGCTGTAGCTGCACCTTTTCTTAGGAATTTTTCCATGCCTGGAATGCTAATAGTATTATAACCCATTACAATTAGATGTAGCTGCACCTTTTTTAAGGAAGGTCTCTCTTTTTCTTGTTTCCCCTCAGTTTCCTTCCTTTCCTCCCCTCTCTCACCCAGGCACTGTTTTCTCTGCTTATGATAACAACTTGTAGCTGAGCTAATTAACAGAATCAGATTATTAAGATAAAAAGTAATTTTAATATATGCACAAGGGAAATTCATATACACGTGAAAATTCCAAAGACAGCGAGGTCAGATTGGGTGCTTTGCAGGTAATTTAGGAAGAGTGGCACACTCTCGGGAGGTAAATTGTTGTTAGGCTACCCAGAACATAATGGGACATGGGGGAAGGGTGGTCAGCAGGCTTCACTGGGCGTCTTCCCGCTTTATGCTAAGGAGTTTATGCCAAGGTTCCCTCCCTAAACCAGGTCTTTTCATCTGAATCTCTAAGGCAGGAAAGGGGGAGGGTCAAAGGTTCTTTATGAGCCTGTATCCCAACAACCAGCTGTAAGTCAATAGGCCCAAAGGCAAAACTTTTTGTCCTCTTCATTCCCGCCTTTGTAACTTTAATAAAAGTTTCACATCCAGAAGTTAAACTGTTCGATTGTCGCACATTTCATTGATCTAATCATTCAGTCCTGAGAAAAACTTAGTTAAATTGTTGAATCTTATTTCATGACACAATGATGTTTATACACTCCCAAAATTCAACTTTTATTAACTACATGATGACTTGCTTTGGTGGGGGAAGGAACAAACTGTCTTCTACACTCAAGGTTCTTCTGGCTGTTCTAATAATCAAATAGATGTGAGACAGGTTAGCCAAGAAAAAATAAGCAGATTTAATACATACACATGGGAACCCCGCACACAGGAGAGAGTCAGAGACCCCACATACAGGATTGTTAGAGAGATACAAAGGGAACCTATGTAGCTAAGACATGCCAAGCTGGGGATGAAGTAAGGTCCCTTGGGGCTTGAAAGGGTCACTGCAGGGTGATGACAAGAGGAGATGTTTCAGGACTGACAGATGTAGACAGAGACTAAAGGAGGTCAGACAGTGACAGAAGTACATGGAGAACGTGGGGTATGGGGTGCTGAGCTACTGCCAGCCCACAGTTGCTGACTGATGTGTGGCCTATGGGTTTGGGATCTCTTGGGGTGTTCTTGGATGAATCTTCAGTATTTTCCCAGGTCTTCCATATAAGCCTTTAGACCCCCCAGGACTGGAGTTCCCACACCAGGCCAGTCCTGTGGACCTGAGAGTGGACCCAGCCTTGGACGGGACCCCTTATGCCAGGGGAAAGCTGAGGGACTATACCCCAAGCCATAGGACAGGTTCAGCTACCACAGCTGTGCAGGGGGGAGGCTGTTCCAGCAAAGCTGCCCCAGGAGCCTGGTGTTCAGCTCCCCCTACAAATACTGCACCTGGAGTGAAGGCCTCAAGGCCCCTACAGCCCCAGCGCCCAGGCCAGAGCCTGGGATCCCACCACAGCCTGCCTCCCCAGCTCTCCCTGGGGGATGCAGTCTTGTCCCTGCAGGCCTCCCTGTGGTCTTCCATACACCCAGGCTTTAGAGTCTCAGACCTGGGTTCCTTTTGGGTGGTCCTCCTGGGCTGCCTCTCTTACATGAAAAATAAATCTTGATTTGCACCCCCCTTCCCCCAGTTGTGGTGACTCACAGAGCACACTGGGAGTTAATAAACGCCTCTGGGGAAGGTCGGGAGACAAGGGGGGAGGGTTGGGAGACACGGGGGGCGTGGCAGAAGGCAGCACAGTAAGAGCATGACAGGGGAGAGCTCGCACAACAAAATTGTTAGGCCTCCCTCACTATAGCAATTTTAAGTCTCCTTTTCCCTAGTTTCTTAGCTCATTAGCCCCAGGCTTTGATGACTTTTCTAATCAGTTTCTGAATCCTAGACTAGAGATTTCTCCCAGCCTGAATCACAGAATGTCTCTCACCCCTGCTTTAGAAAACTACTTAAAAGCCTGTGACTTCCCAAACTCCCCCAAGCCATTCTGGACCTAACTCTTGGATAATTCCATCACAGAGACCAAATAGATTTTAACTTTCCCCCAGGCCAGTATACTTATTGATTGTAATCATTGAAGCCTAATGTTTTTCCAACACATTCTGGGCTCAGCTCTTGGACAATTGACACCAGCTGAATGACTGGTTGAATGGCCACAGGCTCTGTGGAGCTCACGGATTTATTAATTAAAATTTACTTTTCCTCATTTAGGGGCCTTGGGGATACAGAGGATACCCCAACAAAATTGCCAGTCACAACCAAAGAAGTCAACACGGTCTTCCAGACAGGTCCTGAGACCCCTTCCTCTCGTCTGAGAGCAGATGGGGCGAGAGTTCCATGAATCCCCCAATAGGTAGAGACTGCTCTATGCCCCTGTCCAGCAGGAAGCAGATACAGAAGAAAAGACCTCCTGTCCCCCGACCTTCCATACAGATTTTACGGGGATCACGTCTGAAAGGGAAAACAAGGCAGGCAGTTAGACAGGCATCGGGTCTCTGCATTCCTGCATAACCGCCAGAAGACCTCCCCTTTCTATCCAAAACTTCCCCTTTTCATTGTAATTATCTACCCCTATGAGGAACAAATGGGTACAAAGTACCCAACTAGATCAAACTGGCCACTCACACCTGTGCAGTCTAAAAAGATGAGGTAATAGCCTCTTGTCAATTACCGCTGTCAATCAAGTGATCCCACACCTGCAAAGGAACAGCCCATTCTAGAGTAAAAAGGATAAAAACTCCAAGTCCTCAACAGTAGGACCCTTTTCAGCCTCTTCTTTTGCTCAGCCCGCTCTAAACTTTTTGGAGTGTACTTTTTCTCCTCATAATGTCACCTTGGGCCCTTGCGCCATTCTCTACTGCACAGATCCGCTTCTATTTCTTTATAGTGTACTATCGCTTCTAATAAACTACTCTTTCACCACTTTATCTGTGTCTCCTTCAATTCTTTGCTTGAGGCGCCAAGAACCTGGACATTGCCCCTAGGAGGACTCACTCTCCGATAACAAGGAGAGAAAGTAGTTAATTCATTTGTGCCAAGCCCAGTGCTGGGTTTCCCCTGGGGGACTCCACATTCCAGCGCGCAGCTCCCAGGGCACAGATGACTGCACCTGGGGCACAGCCCTGTATCTGACACTTAGGCTCCAATGAAGACCTTTTCCTGACCTCCACTGAGGTGTTATTCCCAAGGTGCACAAGAGAGGGCAGCAGAGAACAACTTTTCCTCGAGAGGCAAAAAACCTGGTGTTATTCTTAAAACTCACAGGAGATGGCAGCAGAGAAGAGCGTTTCCTGGCTTGGCATTAAAATGAGAATCCAGACCCCTGGGACTAAGCTCACTTTGAGATAAATCCTGTTTTAGGCCCTTCACACACCTCATGACACCTAGTGCTCCCATTTTCCAGATCAGACAGAAACAATTATTATCTCCATCTCACAGGTATTTAAAAAGGAAGACTGATTCTAACACAGTCCTGAGTCCAGGACCGAGGCCGAAATAGGCCAACATGGGCCAATAGAGTTTGCACACGTGGTATCTTGGACAATAGAGTACAAGTTGCCCTTTTGTCAGAAAAATTTACATTTATAAGGGATCTTCATGTGTAAGGTTCTCTCCCTCTCTGTACCAAGAAGGGTGGCTAAATCTCAAAAGATCCTCATCAATGGATAAGGCCTGGACGTCAGTCAGCAGAACAGCCCTGTTGAGGGCTTTGCCTGAACACCTACATTAACTGGCCCTCCCTCGCCCACCGCTTTCCTTTATTTTCAGCTGAAGGTGGTATCTAATGTGACGACTTGGGCCACTTCAGGGACTTACTAAGTTTTTCTGAGTATCTTCCATGTATACGGGAGGTGTACATGTTATTAAAGTTCTTTTTCTCCTGTAATTTGTCTTCCTTACAGTGGGTCTCAGCCAAAACACTGGAAGAATAGAGGGAAAATAATATTCCCTCCCCTCCACAAGCAATTCAACAACAGAAGGGAGTAAACCATGAATCCATTCAAAGCCATGGATGAATCTTACCTATGTGTGTGGCAAACAGACAGAATCCGAGTTGAAGAGGCTACCCGCTGCATGACCCCATTTATATGACATTCTGGAAAAGGCAAAAACTACAGAGAGGGTAAATCACGGTATGGAGGTTTGAAGTATTCCCTATGACACTTTAGTGATGGTGTCTGCTGCTATGCATTTATGAAAACCCATGTATTTTTATAGTCCAAGGAGTAAATAATAATCTAGTCAAATTAAGTTATATAGGGTGTGGAAGTGTCACCAGAAGGACTCCAGAATGTGTCAAAGAATCCAACTGTATTAGAAATGAATGGGAGAACAACTTACTGGAGGTGGTGGGGCAAAAGTGCTAACCTAAGTAACTTTGGAAATGAACAGAATGTGTACACTAAAGCAAACTGTGCTGTATGTAGACAATTGACTTTTATTTTTTAATTTTTCTTTCCACTGCAAAATAAGTTTTATCTTTTATTTTTTTAATTTTATTTTTTATATTACTCTCAGTTGTACAAAACACCGTAATGATTAGACATTTACACCCCTCACAAAGTGATAACCCCCCCCAAGTCTACCCCTCTAACACTGTACACAGCTATTACAATACCATTGACTAGATTCCCCATGCTGTACTTTACATCCCGTGACTATATATATATATGTGTGTGTGTGTGTATATATATATATATTTAATTATAGTTGCTATTCAATATTACATTAGTTTCAGGTGGACAGTGCAGTGGTTAGGCATTTATATAATCTATGAAGTGATCCCCCTGATAAGTCCAGTTTCCATCTGGCATCCTACATAATCTTTACATTATTGATTATATTCCCCGTACTGTGTTTCACATGCCCATGACTATTTTGTGACTTTTTAATCCCTTCACCTTCTCCCCATCCCCAGCCCCTCTCACGTCTAGCAACCATCAGTTTTTTCTCTGTATCTCTGAGTCTGTTTTCTTTCCTCATTTATTCTGCTCCTTAGATACCACATATAAGTGAGATCATATGTTATTTGTCTTTCTCAGTCTGACTTATTTATACTACCCTCTAGGTCCATCCATGATGTTGCAAATGGTAAGGTTTATAAAGTTCCTTCGCATGGGGGTTGTAATTTACAACTCTAAAACCACTTGATCTTTAAACTGGAATGGTGCCGTGACTTAAATAAATGGCAGGAGGTGGACGCTAGGAGTGGGAAGGTACAGAGAAGCAAGGGTAGAAGGTTAGAGTTTCCACGTGATCATTTCAGTTTCTCTCTCCCTTTGCTAAAAAATAAGAGCTACTAGGTAGCTGAGAGTATTTTGGCGAGGCCTGTACAAGCAGGCTTGCGGCTTTGTGAGCCTCCATTGGGAAGAACACACAACGGCAGGGCCTCGAGATTCATGCTACCACACGTCCCTATCAATGACCGCGTCATGTTCAGACGTGACAACTGCACAAGGACGTCGTCACAACTGCTGCTGGTAATCGACCGAGAGACACTGCCCTCTTGTATCAGACTGTAGACACACTGGGCTGTGGGCTGTGGGCTTCCTGGAGCCCACAGGACACCTGGGGGGTGTGCAGTTACAGGTGGGTATTATTGGGGCTCTGGAACCGCGAGGGACAGGGGGGTATCCCTGCAGCTGGCCTGTCCAGGCATCCAGTGGGTGGGGGCTACACCTCCATTTTTCAGGAGACAGATTCAACTAAGGGGGACAGGCTCCCTTTGCTGGGGATAGGCCTCAGAATGGACCACAGGGAACTGAGCAGGGGCTAAGTTTGTAAACAAACTAATGATCTATTTTAATAAAAACCAACCTGTACATTTTACAAAACATCATCCATTCTGACCTCTTGGTCCCTTCCTAACTCAGGGAGCTATGAAGACAGGGTCCATCCTCTAACACTCAAGGCTGCCCCAGGTACCCCCGAACCCAGCCCAGTGCTCACTGGCACGGGGGGTGGGCAGTGGAACCTGCATACTGCTCCCACCATCCTGGGGCACCTGGGGCCTATCCAGAGTCCTCGGTGCCATCCTAGGTAAGGGCCCTGCCAGAGCCACGGACACAGTGACCCACAGACTGGGCCTTCATGGCATCTCCTGGCCCCACGAGGAGAGTGAGCAGCACAAAGCTTGTGGTTAACCTTGCCCAGGGCCAGTGCGGTGACAGGATGGGTCTACATGCCAGCTCCTTCTCCAGTGCAGGACAGGGATTAAAGAAATCCAAGATGTAGCAAACCTGGAAGATGGAAGGAAGGTGAAAGCTGACTAGGTAGGAGCCAGGGTAGGGACAAGGGACATTGGGGGCAAGGGGACACAGGTAGGAGGCAGAGGGCTCCAGAGGGAGGAGAGGGATACTGGGTAGAGTGTGGGGTGAAGGGAACCCAAGGGGAGAGCACTGCCAAAAGTGTGGAGGGCACTGAGAAGAGTAGGGCCTGGGGGGTAAGGAGCAGCAGGATACCAGTGGCAAGTGGGGTGGACGGGAGGAGTGTGAGGGGAGCCGCAGGAAAGAATAAATTGTGTCCCTGAATAGGGTCTGTGGGCAAAGTATGGGGGCTCATGGCGAAACTGGACACCAGTATCACTCAGTGATCAGACATGCAGGTATGGCTGGTGGTGGCGAAGGCGTCCTGAAGGACAGCAAGGAAGCTGCACAGCCACATCCCCTCCCAGTCCCTCCTGCAGAACCCGGGGCTGCTGTTGTCTGGGAATCCTCCCCACACTGGGCCTGCTGCACAGACCAGACCCCGGGCACAGCGGGTACGGCAGGGCTTCCTCACCACCCCATTTACGGATGGGTGAACTGAAGCCAGGGGAAGGAATGGGATTGAGCTGTGGCCACCAAGCACACCAGCCACAGAGGGAACACCGCCAAGAACACGGCTGGGTGCGGACCCAAGGAGGGGCGTCCTGGGTAGGATAATCTGAGAATGGAGAGGGCTGTTGGGCCGATGTCTCTCCCAGGGGCCAGGCTGCACTCTCGCATCTCTGGTCTGCAAATGCTTCTTCCCCAGTCCCCGTGTGCTGCTTCCCCAAGTTCCAACCTGCTACAAGTGGACTTCCTGTGAAGGCCGGCAATACTGCCCAGCACTCACCTTTCGTGCCCCTCCCCCTGCCTCAAAGTAATGAGTGGCAGGGCATTTTGTCAAAACTGTTTACTGTCCCAGAAGCCAGTCGTGTGAAGATCTGGAGGGAGAGCAGCAGGACAGAAGACCTCGAGGCAGGAATAATTTCGTTCCTTCCTGAACAGACAGGAAACCAGCAAGGGGGGTACAGGGGAAGGGGCATCGTCAGAGAAGGGGTCAGAACCTGAATGTGTGCAGGCCCCACTCACCAGCCTTCACATTGTATCCGAGGTGCAATAAATTCAGTGGGTTAGAGAAGCAGGTCATGATACACGTGAAGGGTTCATGACACTCTGGGTTCAGTGAACAGACAGGAGGTGAGAGCGGGGGTAAGGGACACTGAAACCTGGAGGTTCAAGCAGCAGTCAGGTTAAGACATAGGGGCAGGAATAAAAGGTTTAGCAGTGAAGATAAAGCACAGAAGATTGGAGATTTATTTTGAAGACAGAGCTCGCACATCAGCTGAAGCACTGAACATATGTGTAGGAGAAAGAGAGCAATCAAGGATGACTGAGGTTTTGGCCTGACCAACCGGCTGGGCAGTAGTACCGGCCCCTGAAAAGCAGACAACGAAGGGGGATTTGGGGCTCATCCCGTGTTCTCAACGATGCCTATGAAACGTCAAAGTAGAGCTGTACAGTGCACAGCTGGGCTCCAGCTATCTGTCTGGTCTGGGATATGCCAGCAAATATGGCCTGCAAGCCACAGGAGGCTTAAGCCACCTGGGAAAGCCGATTCAATAAAGCACAAGCCCTGTACGGCCACGTGGAGCAGCCAATATTCAGAGGTCGTTCACTGAGGCTCCATCCAGGCTTCTCGCCAGGATCCTTAGGGCTAGCAGCTCTCTGCTTCTAAGAACAAAGCCTGGCCGGCTGGGGGGCCACACTGGCTCCCTGAGGATACTTGCCCAGGAATGAAGGCAACACAGACCAAGCACCACAGCTGGGCTGAGCGCCTGGGCCCAGCAGTGCCAGACACCTGCATCATCTGTACTTGGTCTAACACAGGCAATTAGCACACACGCTCATTCATCAATTTTTACAACAAAACAGTTTTATTAGGGCAATATGACACAAAGGAATAAAGCACTACCCCATTTGACAGGACGGCCTTTCATAAGTGAGCACCAAAGTGCAATTATGCAGCTTCCCCTCACCCTCAGCCACTTAATCTAACCCTGAAAACTAAGTAAGACGTTCTTTCCACCACACACTGCCACTCACTTCAGTTTGCTGTAGAAATCTCTCTAGATGGACCTTCCTCTCGGGCGGGAGGAACCATTCACCTGAAATCCTACTAATAGGGTCTTGTGCTTGTATGACACTACTTAATACACTGGTCTCACATCTGCCCACCATCCATGGAACCACATTCACCGACCAGCCGGGGAGAGGCCAATCCCACATCCGTCCAACGGAGCATTCCTGGAAATGCTCCGCACGGGGGACAAAGCCCCACACCACCTGGGGAAGGGGACTGTACCAGGATGGAGAGAGAGGCTAAAAGAAATTGAACTTAAACTCTTCATCAGGAGTGTCCAGGGTTGCTTTGGCTCCCCCTGCTAGGCGAGGCCTGCAAACCCTCCGGCTCTTCTTTCTGGTGGCCTCACCTACAGGCTGCACCTGGGCTGAGTGTGCTGCTGTGGGGGAGGGGAGCGTGTCAGAACTGAGTGATAACAGCTCATGTTAACTATGCCCCTACGACGGTAACCTCTTTGTATAAATTCACTGACCTACTTCTCAAAATTATAAGGCAGGTATTATCACACCTCACTTAACATCACAGAGAAATTCACTAACTCTCCTATCCCTCCCTCCTTGGCACAGGCCCGAGTTCTGTGCTCCTGAGGTGCAGGCTTTCTCTCCCTGCTCCCCCAGGCTTTCCTGAGCCGGTCTCCTTCCCTCACCGGCCCTGTAGCTCTGGGAGTCTTCCTTTAACTGCCTCACCTCTTCCTCCCTACCCCCTTGAACTACGCAGCCCTGAATTAACCAGTTCCCAGCTCCTCACCAGTCCTGAGAGCCCGCAGGACCTCGCGCCACTCGGCTTCCATCTTAGTCCTGTAGTCCCCAAACAAGGAGCGCATCAGCTGCCTCTTCCGGGGCAGGGGTGTTCTTTCGCTGCGCAGGGCTCGGATTGCCCCAATAGCTTGCTCCCCTGCCGACAAAAACAAAGGACTAGGGACCTCCTCTATCCTCATTTCCAACGCAAAACCACCTATTCCAACCCTTGGCGGCACTGGCAGGACACAGCACTGTCACCGTTCACCTTCCCCCAACTCTACAGAAGGGTTCCTCACTCTGTTTTGGGCTGGGTCTCTGCGTCTTGAGGCCCAGTTCCAACTGCTCCACGCACCAGGCCAGTTCTCGAGCCAGCTGCTCCGCCTGTGATGGGTTGGGGACAGTGGCTGAGAGGGTACTAGGACACTGCGGCCTCCACCCTCATCGCAAGGGACCCAAAAACCCCCATCCCATCCCTCTGCCGTAACTCCGCAAATCCGAGACCACAACCGCTTGGAGGACTCGCACCTAGAATGCACCCGGGGACCCCACCCTTCCCGACTGAGCACTGCCCTTGCCTGGGCCTCTGCGCTTAGAGGAGCTTCCTCCGGGGCATGCTTTTCTGAGGCCTTTCCGTCTCCATTCGACACGGAGGCCCCGTTCCGGGTTTTCTTCTTCTTCTTCGGCTTCTTAGAAGCTGCGCCGCCTTCACCGACTACGGGATGCGCCCTGGAGGCGGCGTCACTGCACGTGGGGTGCCCTGAGCAGAGACGGACCGGATGAGACCTTAGAGTGGAAGGACTCGGGGCGCCGGACGGCGGCCGGGAGGCCCGGGGGCTGCGCGGCGCGCGGGCGGTACCTGGACCTGGTGCCGCCGCTGTCTCCCAAGCAGGGTGTCCTAGGGCCTGGAGAGAGGGAGGCAACAAGAAGGTCACGGGGTACAGCCCAGGCCCGGAGGCCCAGCCACCCGCGCCCCCACTCTGCTCCGCTCACCGCCATGCCCCGCGGCCGCACCGGAACTCATGCGGGTCCCAGGCCTAGTTCGCTCCTCCAGAAGCGCGTCCGCGTCGCAGCGTTCCGCCGGCGCGGTGGGCGGGGCCGAGCGGCTGCGGGGCGGGACGGGACGCGGGAGGGCGCAAAGGAGACCCCCGAGCAGGTGTACCACGTGGCAGGCCGCGCCCTGGAGGAAAGGGCAGCGCCCGAAACGAGGGCGCGGGCTCCCAAAGCTCACCTCCCAGTGGAGCGAGACAGGCAGGTGAAGACACGTGAAAAGTTGTCACGCAGCCCCGCGCAGCGCTGTGAACACAGGCGGTGAGTCGGCATCCCTCCGGGGCAAGCACTACCAGAGTGATAAGCTTAATGATAAATACCATGGAATCTAAAGGGAGGTTTGAATAAAGGGAGAGACAGTCTGCATTACTGTATTGGAAGATTTCATATTGTAAAACCACTGATTTTCCTCAAGCTAAGCCTATATATAATCCTTACCAAAATCACAGTAAGACGGCCTGGCACTTTTAAAAAAGGACTTCCCGAGGCAACAGATGGCAGGCCTGGTGGGGCTGGTCCCCGGCGAGAAGGAGGTGGGGGCAGGGCCCTGGGTGCTTTTATTCCGAGCGAGGTGGCGGGCGCAGTGAACTAACGCAGCCTCCCACTGTCTCTGCAGAGTCGGTGCTCGGGACACAGGCGCACAGAGAGCTTTGGGTGTTGGCCCAGCGTCACTGCTGGCCAGGACTGACCTGGGATGGTCCCTGGCAAACTGGCCGGACTCCCCATGCCCTTTTCTTCCTTTTTAGAAACACTCTATTAAGGTATGGTTAGCGAGAATGTTCTGTACACATCGAAAGTGTACAGTTCGGTCGCATTCTCACACGTGCATGCTCATGAGACATTGTCCACTGCAATCAAGATAGAAACGGTTACCCATAAGTTTTCTCGTGTCTCTTTTTTTTTTTTTTTGAAATTCTTGCACTTTTTACTATTAGAGAGTTCTAAGACATTACAAAAGTATTTTTCTTTTTAACCCACATAAGAATTATAATATGCAGAAGAGATGAGAGATTTTTCTTATACAGGCACATAACTGTGCCTCAAACTGTAATTGCTTTTAAATTTATGTTATTATCGCTCTAAAAAGAAAACAAGAAGAGAATCCTGTGAAACTCATAAGACATCCCAGGTGCTTTCAAATGATTCCATTTCACACAGGAACTTCTAAGCAAGCACACTATCGTGTGTGGGTGGGTATCATTTATTCACTCCTCTTCTTCATCTTGTAGACCGGGTGAAGTTAGCTAGAGAAGATCTCGGGAAGAGCACTCATGAATGGAGAAGCATATAGCTGAGTCTATGCATTTTTCTTTTCATTGTCAAATTAGCTGGTCTCTGTACATTGATAAGAAGACTCATCATAAAAATAAAAAATACAAAAAAGAATTGTTGAGATCTCATTTGTTTGCCACACGGAAGTGGTGCAATAGCTCTCAAAGTAAACCACACTTCTTTGAACAGTCTTGTGCAAAAGCTGTGTGGCTCTTCTCACATTCTAATGACAAACCTCAGAGAACTGCCAGCTGTGTTTTCTACAAAGGTTAATCTCCTGCCTCTTTATAATCCCTCCCTCTCACCCCTTCCCTCTTCTGTCCTGAAGCAAGTACTGACCTGCTTTCTATCACTGTAGATTACATCTTGTAGTTTCATCTCACCGGAATTACAGCGTGTGGATTCTTTTTTGTCTGGCTTTTTTTGATTCGACACAATTATTTTCAGATTCATCCGCGTTGGGTGTCGATAATTCTTTTTTTTTTTTTTTAATTCTGATTAGTATTCTGTTGTATGAATGAATATACCACTATTTGTTTATCCATTCTTTGATTGACATCTGGATAGCTATCAGTTTTTAATTGACACAAATAAAGCTGCTGTGAACATCTGTGTACAAATCTTTGGATAACCATACGTTTCCTTTTTTCTTGGATAAATAACTAGGAGTGGAATGGCTGGATTATATGGTAGGTGCATATTCACCTTTTTAGAGCAAGGCCTGATTGTTTGCCACAGTGCTTTTGCCATTTCACGTTCCACGTCCTCACAAACACTTGGGGTGGTCAGTCCTTTTCATTTTAGCTGCTCTGGTAGAGGGGCAGTCGCATCTGTTGTGGTTTTGATTTGAATTTCCCAAACAAGGAGATGTTAAAATTCTTTTCATGTGCTGATTTTCCTTCTTTCTCTTCATTGGTGAAGAGTCTGTGCAGATCTCTGCTGATTCTTTAGCTGGGTTTTTGTTTTCTGACTGAGTTTTAAGGAGTTCCTTTCTGAATACAGGAATGTTCTAGATACAGGTCTTTTGTCAGGTACATGTTTGTGTAGATTTTCTCCCACTCTGTGCTTTGTCTTTTTATTCTCTCAACAGTGTCTTTTGAAGAGAAGACGTTTTAATTTTTTTCCAAACAGTTTTATTTATTTAAGTGTGTATTTCAAGGACCCGTCAGCTCCAAGTCAAGTAGTTGTTTCAGTCAAGTTGTGGAGGGTGCAGCTCACAGTGGCCCATGTGGGAATCAAACCAGCAACCTTGTTGTTAAGAGCACCACGCTCTAACCAACTGAGCAAGTCGACTGCCCCGACGTTTTAATATTCGATCAAGGCCAGTTTATCAGTTTGTTCTTTTATGGATTGTGCTTTTGGTGTCCTATCTAGGAAACCTTTGCCTAACTCAGAAGATTTTCTTCTTCTAGAAGAAAATTTTATAATTTAAAAGTTTTAGGTGATATGTTTAAGTCTGCAATTCGTAATGAGTTGACTTTTGTATCTAATGTAAAGCATGGATTCAAGTTTAATTTTTTTACAGGTGGATGTCTGGTTGTTCCAACACAATTTCTTAAAAAGACTATCGTTTCTCCACTTGCCTTGTCTTTGTGCTTTTGTCAAAAATCAGTTGTCCATCTCTGCGTGGGTTTATTTCTGGACTCTGTTCTGTTCCATTGGTACACTGTGGACAATGTCTTTAACTCCACATTGTTTTGACTACTGAGACTTTATTAAAACTCTTAAAATCAGGCAGTATTAGGCCTCCCTCCAACTTTATTCTATACCCTTAGAGTAATTTTGGCTACTGTAGGTCCTTTGCATTTCCATATGAATTTTAAACTCAGCTTGTTGGTTTCTGTGTGGCCACATAATGGAACTCTCACCAGTGCAATGTGAGTGGAACCATGTGGCCAGGCCAGAGCCTCCACTCGGAGTCTGACGACAGACATGTCCGTGAGACTAGTGTCAGACACACTGCTCCAGAGGACAGCAGAGAACAGGACAGAAAATCAGCCTCCGAACAAGCAAGTCAAACAGAACCCACCAAACAGGGACCCTGCCACATGAGGAAAACAAACTTCTATCTCATCAAGCCCATGCATTTGGGGTCTATGACACACATGGGGAAAACCCTACGAATGTTATGAATGTGGAAAATCATTTAGCCTGAACTGAAGCCTTACTGTTCATCAGAGAATTCACAGTGGAGAGAAACCCTATAGGTGTAATGAATGTGGAAAAGCCTTTAATCGGCGCCCACAAGTTATTGAACATAAGAGGATTCACACTGGAGAGAAACCTTATGTCTGCAGTGACTGTGGAAAGTCATTCAGTGCTTGTCTATCCCTTATTCAGCATCAGAGAATCCATACTGGAGAAAAACCTTATGGATGTCATGAGTGGAAAAACCTTCCATCAACAAGGACATCTTATTCAGCATCAGCGAAATCACACTGGAGAGAAGCCCTATGAGTGTAAGGAGTGTGGAAAGGCTCTCAGCCATAGTTTTAATCTTATTCTCCATCGAAAAACACACAATGGTGAGAAGCCCTATCAATGTAACGAGTATGAATAAGCCTTCAGCGTGCTCTCGTCCCTTGTCCAGCATCAGAGGGTACATAATGGAGAGAAGCCCAATGAGTGTCATAAATGTGGGAAGGCCTTTAGTCAGGGCTCACACCTAATTCACATCAGAAGACTAACACTGGTGAAAAGCCCTATGAGTGTCGTGAGTGTGGGGAAACCTTTGGACAGATCTCTACCCAAATTAAGCATGAGAGAACACAATGGAGAGAAGCCCTATGGATGCAGTGACTGTGGGAAAGCCTTCAGCCAGAGTGCACACCTCATCCACCATCAAAGAATTCACACCAGTGAGAAACCTTATGAGTGCAGTGACTATGGGAAGGCCTTCAGTCAGCATTCACAGTGTATTCAGTACCAGAGGATTCACACTGGAGAGAAGCCCTATGAATGCACTGCATGTGGGAAAGCCTTCCGACAGAGTTCTTACCTTATTCAACATCAGAGAATTCACAGTGGAGAGCCACCTTATCGTTTCAGTCAGAGAATAACTGTTATTAGTCATGAGAAAATTTTTACCATCAACCTTGGAGAGCAAGTCTACAGGTGTGAGAAGTGTGGGGAGCTCTAGTGCACAGGCAGCTATCACTCAGCCTCACAGAGCCCACAGTGAAGTGTAACTGCTCTGTGACTTTCTCATGCTGAGGAGAAAACATCACTTTATGAGTTTCCTTTGGGAGATTCCACTCTTACAGATTGGACTGGCTCCCAGTGAGCTGCTGGCTGAAGGCAGGCTGCCTGCTCACTTACATGCAAAAAACTCCAAGGTGACACACCTTTCCCAGACCCAGAGGCTGGCCCTCTGCTCAAGTATTTCAAACAAGTGCAATTCAAATACGTGTATTTAGGTCTTTTTTTTTTTTTTAAAGATTTTATTGGGGGAAGGGGAACAGGACTTTATTGGGGAACAGTGTGCACTTCCAGGACTTTTTTCCAAGTCAAGTTGTTGTCCTTTCAATCTTAGTTGTGGAGGGTGCCGTTCAGCTTGAATTTGTTGTCCTTTCAGTCCTAGTTGCGGAGGGCACAGCTCAGCTCCAGGTCCAGTTGCCATTTCCTAGTTGCAGGGGGTTCAGCCCACCATCCCTTGCGGGAGTCGAACCGGCAACCTTGTAGTTGAGAGTACGCGCTCCAACCAACTGAGCCATCCGGGAGCTCAGCGGCAGCTCAGCTCAAGGTGCCGTGTTCAATCTTAGTTGCAGGGGGCGCTGCCCACCATCCCTTGCGGGACTTGAGGAATTGAACTGGCAACCTTATGGTTGTGAGCCCACTGGCCCATGTGGGAATCGAACCGGCAGCCTTTGGAGTTAGGAGCACGGAGCTCCAACCGCCTGAGCCACCGGGCCAGCCCTAGGTCATTTTTTATAGCACCAGCGTGTACAATCTAGTTACATGTTCCATTTGGCCATTTGCTTTGCTTTGCTTTTCTCTTCATCGTCTGTTTCAGCTTCAAGGAAAAGTAACTGGGACCCTTGTACTTTCACGTGATGGAACCAACTTGGGATTTTCTTGTATGTTTCTTTGGGCATCTTCAAAATGTTTTTGTCCTATTGCTGGATATGATACTTTCTACTTCAAAAGTGTTACCTCTTTTTGGCATCAGATAATCCACACAGGAGAGTAACCACGTGAGAGTAAGTGAAGTTTGTTAATGTGTGAGGTGAGGCTTGTATGCAGAATGAAACTGTTGAGATCCTGCCAAGAGGTCAAAGGATACATCTAAAATGGAGTTTTCCATAACAAAATTTGGAAAAAAGAGACCTTGGGTATTAGGCATAAAGGAGGAAAATAGGCATGAAGTTGACACATGGTGGCATGAGACACAGCTCATAGGCTCTGATTTTAAAATCAAGGGGAATATTCCATATCAGTTTCCAAGGGAGAGAAGGTGAGTAGTAGCAGCTGTTTTCCATGCACGGGGCAGCACCACACTCAGCAGACCGGGGCAGGTCCTGCTGCTGCCAGAGGCAAGGACTCCAGGGCCATGCAGTAAGTCAGCAG
Organism: Rhinolophus ferrumequinum; assembly: GCF_004115265.2. Lineage (NCBI taxonomy): Eukaryota > Metazoa > Chordata > Mammalia > Chiroptera > Rhinolophidae > Rhinolophus > Rhinolophus ferrumequinum. Next base: position 73,369,513 of record NC_046297.1, on the reverse strand, counting down.
CTTTCAGTAGGGAAGATGCTGCACAGGTTGTGTGTCAGCCTGTGAGTTCTTGGCTGTGTGCTTTTTTGTCCGTCTCCAGGCCAGTGTTGATCAGCGTGTCTCAGTGTTTTTGGGTCTCCCACCTGATGCTTGAGAGGATGGTAAGTGTTCCAGGAGCTCTGCTGTCCTCAATAGAATGTTTGGAGCTGCTGTCCTGTCCCATTCCCTCATGTTTCATTTCAATTCCCTCAGAGTCTCTTTCTCCAGAAACTTTGATACCACTTTTTCTACTTTTTTCTTGTCGGAAACATTAGCATCAAGATGGGCTGAAACAAGGTTATAGATATGAGACATCCAGCAAATTTGGGGTGTGAGAAGCAGTTAATGACACATAAATGTGGCGACTGAAAGTGGCTACAGAGTCTGATGAACAAGCTGGATGCAGAAACTTAAGAAAGGACTGACCCTTTAAGATTTGCTGGGCGGCCGGTTGGCTCGATTGGTTACAGTGCCATACTCTTTAAAAACAAGGTTGCCAGTTCAATCCCCACATGGGCCACTGTGAGCTGCACCCTCCACAACTAGATTGAAACAACTACTTGACTTGGAGCTGATGGTTCCCGGAAAAACACACTTAAAATACATAAAGTTAAAATATATATATTTGGGAGATGTGCAAATGGAATGGTGCTTCCTGTGTAAGAATCAAGGTAAGAAAGAAGTGAAAGAGAAGATAAGAGTCATGAATTATTTAGTAATGGGACATTCTGTTCCTTTTTAGTATCCTTTTCACTAACAAAATTGCTCCATTTTTCGTGTTTATGAATGGAGCTTTCTCTTTGGAGTTGACCAGTCTGTTCTGCCTCAGTTGACTTGGACTGTGGCCTAGCTGTGGTCTGTGTAGCCCCCTGCACCGTGCAGAATCCTTGTGCCAGTTCCTTGTCTCAGCGAGGGCTGAGATGACAGGGACCTTTGGATTAGGCAGGCCTGGAGGTGAGTGCAGCTCCCCACCCTTGGGTCTGGATTGCTCTGGGCTTGGGTTTCCAGGCGGGAATTCCCACCCTTTCTTGTGAAATTTTTTTCACTTTCCCGTTCCCAAATCCCAATAAAAGTTGGTCAGAAAATCGGGAAAATCAGCTCCTTGAACCCAGATGGTTAGTAGTATCGGCCGTCACTTTGCGGAACCAATTCATCGTGGAGAACAGAAAACAGTCTGTATCACGGGATTCGGGAACGGGAAAGTGGAAAAAAAGTACTGAGAATGGGTGGGAATTCCCGCCCGGAAACCCTACTCTGGACAAACTAATGTCCCGGAGTGAGTTTGCTTATCTGCAAAATGGGGGTAAAAATACCAATCCTTAAAGGCCTTTCTAGGGATTCAGGCAAACCAAATATGCTGACTGAACACAGAAGACACCACAAAGGTATCTGTCCTCTCTGCCACTCTTGTCAGGAAAGCAGGTCAGAGCAAGCAGATCAGTTGTGGAGAGTAGTCCTGGCCCCACCTCCCTGGCCCGTTGAGGCATTTGTAAAAGAGGACATAATATAACTCATATTACAGAGAATTATGTGTGTAACCTATATAATGTGGTGGCATAATTTTCTTAAATGCTACTCGCTTCCCTTCTTACTAGAGAACTAGTATAGTTGATTAGTGGATTCGTGTAACCTACAACATGCATACAATGACAACCTGTTCCGGGCATGGCTCTAGGTGCTGGGGATAGAACAGTGACTAGCACAGAACCCATGCCCTCGTGGAGCATATATCCTACGGTGGAGAGAAACATGCAAACCAAATCAGCTGTTTGCTGATGGATGCTCTGAAGAAAATAGAACACAGGAGGGACTAGAACAGCTGGTCACGGAACAAGCAGTAAGGTATGATTTCCACCTACTGTGGTCAAAGAAGTGCCTGGAGGACCTCCTCTAAGAACTCAGCGAGTTCCTGTAGGGCCTGGCTCCCCACATCCTGTCGGCAGGGTGGTCTGGGCTGGGGACAGTTGTTTTCCCCTCGACATTATGGGGATGGTGGAGTTCTCAGGTCCAAAGAACCCATGCCCCATGGCAGCACACAGCAGCCCAGGGCCACAGCCACTCATGGTGGTACACGGTAGCCCATGGCAGCTCAGCTCCAGGGAGAGCTGTTGTTCACAATCTTAGCCGTAGAGAGCACAGCTGACTGGCCCATGTGGGAATCCAACCAGGTCGTTAGGAGCACAGAGCTCCAACCACCTGAGTGAGCCACCAGGCCGGCCCAAACATTTCATTATTTGTAACATTATCAGGTAGGTTATTGCTGGTGCAGAGAAATAATAGTGTTCCTTTTTCTAACTTCTTAAGATAAATGCTTTTATCTTTAATGATGAAAAAGTATTAGATGTGATATATTTATATATCTTTTTCTCAGAAAAATATTCAATAGCTATTACATATTAATATTTTACACTTTACACCGGGTGTCATAATTGTGAGAGTAAAGTGTTTTGCTTTTATTGCTTTTTAAAGAGTCTGTCATTTTCCAGCTGGTATTACTTTTGATTCAAAAGCTATGTAAACAGTGTTTCTTAAATGACAATACTTAAGGTTTTTTAAATTAACTTTTATGTTTTCCTGATTTTCATAGTTTAATCTTCCTATAAAATGCATACCTTAAAGTCTTTGTATTCTTTTTGTAACTGTTTCATGAAGAGTCCCACTAAAGGTGTAATATCTGTCTAAGGAATTGGAGGTCTTCCATCTGATTGAGGATTCAGGTCTTACACCTGCATCCTCCTGTTCTTACCAGCTACAGTCTGTTGCGGTTCTAGTTACCTGTGAATCTCAGTCCCATTCCAGCGGTATAGCTCCCTGCATTTTTTTTTTTAATTTATTGGGGTGACAATTGTTAGTAAAATTACATAGATTTCAGGAGTACAATTCTGTATTACATCGTCTATAAATCCATTTGTGTTTTTACCACCCAGAGTCAGTTCTCCTTCCATCACCATATATTTGTATCTCCCTGCATTTCTAATCGGTTGTCCTTTGATGTTTAGTTACAGCTGCGTTAGTTGTACGGAGGGGGTCCCACAACCCCCAGCCAGGAGTGGGCTCCACGATCCGCTCCCGGTTGGGGGCCGACCCACCGAGTTTCTTCGGCCTCCCACCGCCTAGAGTGGCTGTGCTGGCCCGGGGGGCGGGCCCTTGGGCCGGAAGCAGGGGAGGGACTTCGGAAGTCCGTCTCGGTGCCGATCCGCTTCGGAGCCGGGCCGCTGTGCCCTTCCCGGAGCGAGCCCCAGAGGCGGGGAGTTGGCGAGGGTAAATCCTCTGTATTGCCTTTCGCGCTCCCGCGTGACTCCCATGTACCCGCGGTGGGTGCCGGCCCAGGGCGGTCTAGGCAAGCACAGGCGGGGGTTCGTGGACGGAGGGGCCGGGGCCGCTCGGCCTGGGCGGCATCAGAGCCTTGGAGGGTTGGGTGGCGCCCTCCGGAGGGGGCACAACGGTGGCGCCGTCTGCCCCAGGTCCGAGCTTGGCAGCGGGACTTCGTGGCGAAGCTGCCGCAGAGCGACGGGGCAGGTGTGCTGTGAGTGGTGTCCTGGCGCGTGGAGTGGAGGAATGGCCTCAGGAATTCCGTGTGAACGTCGGAGCCGGTGACAAGGGGGGTTGTCGCTCAGAACCAGGTGTCCTGCCTGGAGGCGCCGTCGGTGGTGGAGTCATCCTCCGGGTGGAGAAAGGGCTCTGGGGAAGGGATATTTCTCCCCCGTGGGAGTGGGGCTGAGGGGTGGTGGGGCCTGCCCATCCTGCGATGCCTGCCCTGGAATGGTGGCTACGAGTCCTAACACTAGTCTCTTTGCTCAGCACCATGTTGAGCCCTTAGCCAGGAGAAACTGCTTCCAAGCTCAATGGCAGAATCCAGTTTCTCGAGGTCGTTGCATGTTTTCTAGCTGACGGTCCTTAGCTCGTGGAGGTGCCAATCCTTGCACGTGACCCGTGCGTCCCAGAGTCAGCAAGGACTCATGCAGTTGCTTTGGGTCCAGTAGGATAATCCAGGCCCATAGCCTTAATTCCCCTGCAAAGCCCGTTTTACGGTGCAGTGTAGATACCCGCAGGTTCTGGGGATTAGGATGTGGACGTGGTGGGGAGGGGCAGTCTATCTACCACTGATTCGGACTGCCCCTCCCACCCCTGCAAGATGCCACATATGCTGGGGTGAGAAACACAGGTAAAACGGCTGTAGTTTGCTACCGTTTATAGTGAAAAGGCAAAGAAAAAATGTGCATATCTTCTTGTATAAGTTTAGAATAAATTTGAAGGGTACATTAGAAACTGGAAGGGGGAATTGAGTAGCTGACAGATATTTCACCAAAACTCCTTTTTTACGTTTTGAATTTTTAGCCATGTGAGTGTGCCCCTGTTCAGTGCCAGTGATAATTTTCATAATTTTAAAAAACAATGAACTGAGTAAATACTGGAAATGGTTGAGTCTCCCTGTGGGATAGGGAGAGTGAGCCCCCCCCCCCACACACACACACACAGAAGCAGCATCTGCTCCTTGATGCCTCAGGGACAGGCTCCTTCACTCATTGCTCTCCCTCCTTGAATCCCATCTGTGCCATCATGCTTACCACCTGTGCCAGGTTACTCTTCCTGAAGTGTGTTTGTTCTCTTTCCTGATGTGGAAAGGTGCCTCCCTTTCACCAGGCAGCCCAGGCCTCTTGTAGTCTGTGCCCCTGTGACCCGGCCTCTGAGCTCTGTCTGCACCTTGCTCCATCTCACACCTGCCTTCTTCCACTTTTCTAGCCTGGCGTGGCCCAGCCCCTCTCTTGGCCTGGTTTAAATGCTCCTCCACCCCAGGACTTGGCCCGTTCCCCGCTGCCTCTGCCCAGAGCATTTGCCCACCTCACTGATCCATTTGCTATGATTTGCCTTCCCACTGAGGTCCGTGAGGGCGATAGTCACTGCTGTATCTTCACACTGTGTCCTGAACCGACCCTGGCATATGGTGGGTGTTTGGGAAACACTGAAAACACGTGTCCAACAGGAAAAATCAAGTCCATAGTTTGGCAGTCAGTGACCAAAATGGGCTTCTGCCAACATTTCCTACCTTGTCTTCTCCAACCCTGAAAAGCAGAGGGGTCAGTGTACCTGTTGATGGTCCAGTGCGAATAAGGGGCCAGGTGGTGTCGCCCCACTCCCAGGTGGGCCACTGAGCAGGGCATATTGCATTTGCACAGAGACTGGGCGGTGGGAGTGGTGGGGGGAATCACTAACGGTGATGTGACTTACCATGTGTCCAGGTGGGAATGTTCAGTCTTCCTGCCCAGAGGGAGCAGTTAGAAACAGATAAGTCCAAGTTTGGGAGTCTTCACAGGACAGGGGTTGTTGATGCCTCAGACTGGACAAATTAACCAAGGAAGTTGGTATAGATGCAGAAGCGAACCCTGGTGCAACATAAAGAGGGAGATGAGGGAGCTGCTGGTGCAGTGGGAGGACAACCCAGGAGGGGAGAGACAAGGCTGTCTACTGTGGATGTTGCCAGAAAGGCACAGCTCAGACGGAACTGACCACTAGAAAGGCACCATAATGACCACTTGCCTGTCTGTGGCATAGACTGCCCCTAACTGTCCAGCCTCTGGACCTGCTGCTCCCCCTATGAGTGGGGCTGGTGGTCCACCTTGGGGCCCCTGTGACATGGATTAGGGTAGAGGGGTGGGCCCTGTGGGACTGCTCTCCTGTCATGGCAGGCCTGGGCCCTTCCAGGAGGTGCCCGTAGGGCACTGTGCTCGTTTTGTCTTAGGGTCAGCATCTCACCCCTTCCCACCTGTGGCTCTGGCTCTGCATAAGTCTGGATCTTATGGCTGGCTGAGCCTCCCCTTGGGTCCAGGAACAGGGAATGTGGCGACAGTCCCTGAGACACAGCACTAGGTACTCCTCATGTCTCGGGCTGCAAAGGGGCAGGAAGGGATCCGGGCCTGGCGGGAGGATGGACCCCTGAGGATAGCCCCCCGCACACTCACCGGTGTTCTTTCTAGTTTCCAGGTCCCAGTCATGCCCAGCCTCAGAGCTCAGCCCAAAGAGGCCTACATGGAGCCCTCAGCTCCTGGACCATCCCCTGGGAGCGCTGCAGGCCAGGCCCCTACGAGTGGTGCTCCCACCGTGACCCACCCTGCGTCTGTACTCCATGGTCCTCTCTGCTGCAGCGACACTGAGCTGGGAACCACTGCACCTCACCATCAGAAGCCAGGTACTGGGAGCGAGCTCCCCATTGGTGCCCTCATTCCGGGGGTACTTTGTCCATGTCACCCTGTATTTACCATTAGGAGTTGTTCATCTCGTTAAAGGCGGGGTTCCTCGTGGACCTGAGGGGCCAAGGCTGGAGGTCAGAGAGGAAACTGGACTGGCCCATGGCTGCCCTGGTGCCCTTAGTGGGACACCTTGGTTCCCCCGCCTGACGTAGAGGGGTACAATGTGGTTGCCAGCTGAGCACTGCCTGGCCAACCTCCAGGTGGTAGCAGTCCCTGCCCTGAGGCCTCGGCCAGAGTCCAGGCCTTGACCCTGCTCCCTCTGCCTGCAGTTACACTGCCCACCTGCTCCCATCCCCTTCAGAACCCTACCAGAAAGTCCTTCCTGAGGACTAGCTTGCTTCTTCTGTGGACCTCTCAGCAGTGGTCAGGATGGTTATTCAGTGTTAGCTTTTCTTACTAGGATCTAATGATGGCTGTTGTACAAGAGGACACTCTTATCTACATGGAACCTATTATTATACTCAGGACACCTCAGCAGAGTACCCTTGTCAGAGCCTGGGTGGCCGGGGACGGTTAAGCTAAGGGCAGAGATGGTGTGGGACAGTCTTCTGTGTGTTGGGGGGATTTTGGGGGGGATGGGTATAGGAGAGAGAATTGACAAGGTCACAGGAAGTGGCCCTGAAAGATAGGCCTGCAGACTGCACCAGGTAGAGGCAAAATGTTAACCAGATGTCCAAGGACATGCTAGGCAGAGAATGGTGAGGGAAGCTAGGAGGCTTGCTCCAGGAAGAAAACAAACAAACAGGATAATGGTAGCTCATGTTTAAAGAGCCACTGTGAAGCAAATTGATGGAGTAGGCCTTTCCAAACACCTTTTTTTTTCCACATAAACATTTTAAAAAACAAGCAGAAACTGCCTTTAACAATTTTGTCGGAAATCTAGAAAACAGATTTACAGCAACCAACCCAATGGTGAATCAAGGAAAAGGCAACTTACACCTGGTTGGAACGCTTGGTGGTGGTTTTGCTTGCTTATGCCCCAGACACAACCTGGGTCAATAGCAGTCTTAATGCCAGTGGCCTACGTCCCTAGCTCCAGGGTGGGTACAGCAGACCTCCTTCAGAAATTATTTTATTCTAAGCTGTGTGGGGTTGGATAAAGGTGCGCATGTATTTGGTCTAACTCAGAACTCGGGGCAGAAAAGGGTGAGCTCAGGATCTTCATTCAAGTGAGAGACGCAGGGGACCGAGGGTTTCCTTGTTCCTTCAGATAACAGAGTTGCCAAAGCCCTTCTGGTGTGACAAGGAGCCTTCAGAAAGATACCCAACAGCTTAATTGTTGTTCCAGGGAAAAAATCATTCAGCTAATACCAGTCAGAAATTCATGTTTTAGGGGCAAAGGTGGCTTTGACAGGATGGCAGGATCTCTGAGGCTCCCATGTTGAACAGGACAGAATCTGATGTTGCACTGGTGTCCCCACAGTTCTCAGCCCACCACGCAGTTGGAACCACCTTTGCTTCCGCGAAGGGAATGGGCTTCTCTGGGCCCCCATGGTGCCTCCCAAATGCCATTTGGCAAAGCCCAAATGACATTAGTTAGCACTGCATGAACAGACGGGCCGTGAAGCTGGCACCATGTTTCCTGGACAAGCAGGTGGAATGTTCACGAATGTGTTGGGATGTACTTACTGTTTTCCTTGTACAAGTGGGAGGGGTGGGTTTGGGACACATACCAGGGTATAGCCAACAGGATTTGCTGACGACCTGCTGGGTGACAGCAGAGGCAGTCAGGGGCACTGAGAGTTTGGCCTGACCCAGGAGGTGCACTGCCGGTGACTTCTTGAGGTGTGAGTGCTGGGACTACACCCCCAGTGGCTACCACAGGCCCAGCCTTGTCATCTGTGTATTTTCCTGTTTCCTTCCAAGTGACTTTATGTTTGTCATTTCAGATTGTAACGCCAGGATTGAGGGCAAGGAGTTTCTTCAGAAGGAAAAGATTTCTGAAGATTTGGAATCAGAAGTAGAAACATCAAAAAATGATACCAGTGGTTTTTCCCAGGTGCCTGAGCTTGGGGAACTCTGTGATGACCTATTAGGAACAAACTGGGGAGTACCTGGCGACACGAGACGGATACAATCCCTCTGCCAGGAGGAGGACATCACACCAGTGGCAGTGCTTTGTAAGAGCCCCTTAGTGGGGAGGGAGCTGGACTGTGAGGATTTTGAGACAAGCTTCAGTCTGAGCCCACACACAGTGGCATACCAGGAAACCACTGTGGAAGAGAGGCCACAGGCGTATATGTGTGGTCCAACCCTCCAACACAGCAGGGACCTAAGTAGCCATGAGGGGCTTCACTCAGCTGAAAGCCCCTTCATATGTAGCGAGTGTGGGAAGACCTTCAGAGGAAACCCTGAGCTCATTCGGCATCGGATTGTCCACTCTGGACAGAAGTCTTTCCTGTGTGATGAGTGCAGAAAGGCCTTCCGCCAGGACTTGGTTCTTACAAGTCACCAGAGGGCTCGTGTGAGCGATAAACCCTACGTGTGCCATGAATGTGGGAAGGCCTTCCGTGTGCACTCAGACCTCGTTAAGCATCAGGGCACCCACAGCGCAGAGAAGACTTGCATCTGTGCCGAGTGCGGAAAGGCCTTCCGTCAGAACGCCAGCCTTAAGAAACACCAGAAGTGTCACATGAGCCAGAAGCCCTATGAGTGCAGTGACTGTGGGAAAGCCTTCCGGCGGAGCTCCAACCTCATCCAGCATCAGAGAATTCATTCTGGGGAGAAGCCGTACGTGTGCAGTGATTGTGGGAAGGCCTTCAGACGGAGCTCGAACCTCATCAAACACCACCGGATCCACACAGGCGAGAAACCTTTCGAGTGTAATGCGTGTGGGAAGGCCTTCAGCCAGAGCTCACACCTGCGGAAACACCAGCGGGTGCACACAGGCGAGAGACCTTACGAGTGTGATGAGTGTGGCAAGCCATTCAGCCGGGTCTCTAATCTCATTAAGCACCACCGGGTCCACACAGGAGAGAGACCCTATAAGTGCAGTGACTGCGGGAAGGCCTTCAGCCAGAGTTCAAGCCTCATTCAACATCGGCGCATTCACACTGGAGAGAAGCCCCATGTGTGTAATGTGTGTGGAAAAGCCTTTAGTTACAGCTCTGTGCTCAGAAAGCACCAGATAATCCATACGGGAGAGAAGCCCTATGAATGTGGCGTGTGCGGGAAGGCATTCAGCCACAGCTCGGCCCTCATTCAGCACCAGGGTGTGCACACTGGTGACAAGCCCTACGAGTGTCGTGAATGTGGGAAGACATTCGGCCGCAGCTCCAACCTCATCCTTCACCAGCGAGTTCACACCGGAGAGAAGCCCTATGAATGTACCGAATGTGGGAAAACCTTCAGCCAGAGCTCAACTCTCATTCAGCATCAGAGAATCCACAATGGATTGAAACCCCATGAGTGTAACCAGTGTGGGAAAGCTTTCAACAGAAGCTCAAACCTCATCCACCACCAGAAAGTTCACACTGGAGAGAAGCCGTATACGTGCGTTGAGTGTGGTAAGGGCTTCAGCCAGAGCTCCCACCTCATTCAGCATCAGATCATCCACACTGGTGAGCGGCCCTACAAGTGCAGTGAGTGTGGGAAATCCTTTAGCCAGCGCTCGGTCCTTATCCAGCACCAGAGGATTCACACTGGAGAGAAGCCCTACGACTGCACTGCATGTGGGAAAGCCTTCAGTCAGCGGTCAAAGTTGGTCAAGCACCAGCTGACCCACACCAGGGAGTGAGTCCAAACACGGCTCCTGTCTGCCTCCTCTGGCCACCTCCCACACTCGAAGCCAGGCACACTCCCTGCCCTCCACCCCACAACCTGCTGTCCACAAAGCCTGGGGTCCTCCTTTGAGACATCTTTCATAGGCTCCCTCCCCTTTCTCCTGCCATTGCTCCCACCTCATGTGAACTCTTGTTTCTTTGGTTTGTTTTCACATTTTGTTATGAGGCTGCCATATTTTTTAGGAGGGTACAGATGATGGAGGCTACATATTTGCAAATAGAGCTTATTACTATAATCAGACATAACCGAAAAAGTAAACAGCTTTGGTTCGAGATGATCACAGTAGTTGTTTTGTTCAGCAATTAGTCCCAAGGAGTGCATTCTTCATTGATGGTGGGAATTCATGTTCCGTTTACATAAAATCAGGTCTGATTTCTGTCACCCTCCCGCAGTGTGGTGCGTACTCATTACCACCAGTCCCTCCCCCTTTCTTGCCATTCCGTAATGACACAACACTGCCCTGCTTCTCCCTTTGTGCCATATGTAGTCTGACGTTGTGCTTTCTCCTCAGGGCTCTGCTTTGACTCAGGTCCACTCAGGGCTGCTGCACACTTACACCTGCGGCTGTTCCAGCCTCCAGCTCTGCCTTGCGGTCAGCCCACAGAGGCCAGCTCTCTCCTTGCTCTTCCTGTTCTCCCTACACACGCCCAGGCTTGGAGTTTATTCCCAGATCCATTCATCACCAGACATTTATGAAGCACCTGCTAGGTGCCCCTGGAAGGTAGGGCTGTCCCTCCTCAGTTTCCCAGAGTTGTGTCAGTGCTCCCTGTCCACAGGCCTCCACACTGTTAGGAGACCGCGCCCCCCCCCCACCCCGGGTGCTGAGACAGTTGGGGGACATGTGGTGGGCACAGCAGCTGTGAGAGGCCCAAAATGTAATCCACAGAAAGGAGTGTGTCCCTCGGCGCTGTCTCAGCAGAGCTGATCCAATTCAGGGGCATGCCATCTGCAGCCTGAGGGGTTTTAACTTAGGATGTTTCGTTTCCAAAGAAAAATGGTCTAGAGAAGCTAATTTCTGTCAACCACAGCCTGTTTCTTTTGATTTTCATGGTGTCCTTGAAAATGTGTTTCTCAGGAAAAACACCTGAGTCCATGTGACAGCCTGAGAAGTTCTTGTCTCTGGTGTGCAGTCTGGGCACCTCCACTAGGCCCGATGGACGGAGCCTGTCCGTGCCGCAGGGGCCACTCCAAGGTAATAGGGAGTCCCTTGTGTTCTTTTGTCATTTTGGTGCAGTAATTATTTTTTATCAAAAGACGCTTAATTACTTAAATTAGTAGTTTATATGGTAGGGATACATAGAAAGAGACATTGGGGCGAGGAGAAAGGGGAAAATGGGAAGAGGGAGACAGGGAGGAACCATCACAAAGCCCAGCCTGGATTTGGGATTGAACACTGCCCCCCAAATATCTTAAAACACCCATCCCTTCCTTGTGGTTGACCATGGACCCCAGCCCACCTGCCCTAGTGCTGTTCTCATCTTAGGAGGGTATTGTTCAAAAGGGCAGAAATTGTGGCTCCTCATTTCCTAAACAGGACATCCCTGATAAGTGCCAGACCCACGGGTCAGCACAATTGATCGGGCAGGCTTCTTAGCACCAGTGGCCTGACGAACAAATGGCCCCATCTGCACATTTTAATAAACTGTGACATCACCTAAGAGTTGCCCCCTTTGGGGTAAGGGATGCTGGGAGTCTCTAGCCTTGCAGATGCCCCAAAATATCACGGTCACAGATGTCTGTACCTCTGCTCAGGCCATGGTACTAGGCCTACCAACGACACCCTCATCCCCTCTGGAGCTCCAGACGTCACTGACAGTGGCCAGGGCTCTCCTGTCTCCCCTCAGAACACACGATGCTGGGCCCTGAATCACCAGCCGCAGGATGCATGCTACACGGTGCCATGGGCTTAAACAAGTCCTAATTCAATTAGGTGAAACGTGGCGTATTTCAGTCAGCAGAGATCAGGGGGGGAGTGTACTGAGCAGCCAGACTACCTTTTCTCATGTTGGCTGACAACCTTGAAGTCTCCTCCTCCTCCGTGCCCCATCGGGACCAGCTGATAAGGAAGCTGGGTGCTCCTTCCTTGATGCCAGAGGGGAGTTCAAACCACACAAACCCTCATCTATGCTTGGGAGCCCTCCCGCCAGCCCAGCAGCTCACAGTCAACACCCAGGCCAGGACCCTTTCCTTGCTCTTAAGCCACTTTGCACCTGTGCCAGTCCTGCCCTTCCTGCCTCAGAGACCTCCATGATGTGAGTAATAAACTTCACACCTTCAGGAAAAATAGAAGCCGTTCTTGGTCCCCACCCCTTCTACTCTGCCCTTTGGAGTGTGGATGTCAGCAAATTCCTGTGTATCGTGACCTCTGTGAAAGTCCCCTCCTCCTTCTTTAATGAAAACATGGTTGCCTCCTGACCACAAGTCCCCCCAAAGCCCCCCTCCCCACGTACTACTGGAAATGGAGATTGGGACCTAGCTCCCACCTAGTCCAGATGTTGTTCCTACCTCCAACACCGCAACTCCGTTGACAACAGCCAAAAAGGCAGCCCCAGCAGCTGGCCCAGTCCCGACTGTGCCAGGATATTTATGTTCTTGGTAGACTCCTGGGAGAACCCTTTAGGGACTCCCACAGCTCATGCCCCAAAAGTGAGGGACAAGATTGATGTGGGGGAAGAAATGGTCTCCCCAACATCTGCAGGCTTCCTCCACACAGCAAACAAGGCGACTGCAGTGCAGTGTGTGTGGGGAGGAAAGGGGGCAGTGGCAGGACCAGGGCCCAGAGCAGTCTTCAAGCCTCAGTGGGTCTGGAGAGGGATCTGGGGTCTGAGAGGGGAACCCTTAGGGTTCTGATGGTGCAGGCCACTCCAAGCAGCTCTGGCAGCAGTGGCCTCTCAGAGCCAGACAATCCTCACTGGTCCCTGGGCTTCCCTGGAAGTAACAAAAGTGTGGGCGCAGGCTGCCTCATGCCACACAGTGAGCCAAACGTGTGAGCGGCAGTGGCACCTGCCCAGACCTTTCACAGCACTCACCACCTCTGGACACATGTGACTCACATTGTATTCCGGTGCCACCTGCTTGCCCGTTCCTGTAGGGTCCATGAGGACAGAGACTTACCAGAAATGTGGCTCGCTTTGTCCACTGATGTAGCCCCAGGACTGAGAACAGGGCCCAGCACACAATAGGCGCTCAGTAAATACTGTGCTTGTTGAAGCAGAGCCAGAGAAGAGGTAGCACAGGTGGGCACAGAAAGTCTGCTGCGGGAAATGCTACTTGTTAAATCTAAGGGAGGGACCTACAGGTATGACTATTGTTCTTTCAACCTTTATGAAATGTCAACACTTGCTAAATATAACGTTATGGAGGAGAAAGCAGGTTATGCTGAGAAGGTCCTAGAAGCATCAGTTCTCTGTTGGGACCAGGGTTGCTGGTCAGAGCTCACTCCCCGTTTTTAAAGGTAAACTGAGGCATATTAAAATTTTGAAGTTTATTTGAGCAAACATGGATTGGAATCCCGGCCCCGCCAAACTGAAATTAGTTAGGAGCTCTGGGAGGTTTTGAGAGAGGCAGAAGCGAAGCACAGAAACTGGCCACAGCACCAACAGTTGCCTTGTCCCGAAGCCCAGCTGGGGCTTGCTTAAGCAGGTACCCAGGTATTACAGCCACCCCAGACTAATGGGCTCCTTCTTTAGTTACTTTAACACTCAACTGGCAAAACCATCTAGGACAGCCCAATAAAGGGGCCGAAGTCTAACGACCTTGGCCCTGAGCTTCAAAGTCCCTTGGTAGAGGGGACCCTGCTACCGGGGAGTATGTGGTAACCCGAGTTCCCTGTGGGAAGCCGACCTCGCTCTCCACAAAGTGGGAACGTCTGCCTTGACTGGTGGAAGCACTAGCTCGCGTCCCCCAGCTGCCCGGTAACCACGGAATCATTGCCACATCCTCCCCACTGCCTGTCTGCCTTGAGCCTCCGAGCAGACGGAACCTCTCAGGGCACCGGCTCAGCCCTCACGCCCTCCCTGGCCGTCTGGCCCGCCTGTCTTGCCTGAGAGCCTCTGAGCCCCACAACGCACGTGCCAGACGGAAGGTCACTGGCCGGTTCTTGGGGAGTCAGCGGGTGCCCTAACCTTTCCCCTCCTGGAGGGCGCGTCTGCGCCGCTGTAACGCCCACTGCCCTCCCTGGCGCACGCCTTAACCGCCCCTGCAGAATCGGTAACACCAGTGCAGGCTGACGAAGAGGCGGTCACTGTCACACATGACCACCACCGCCAGACCCTTGCCGGGTTCCGAGGCAGCAACCAGACCCTACACTTCGGAGAGAGTGCAACCGCCAAGAGCGGAGAAGGGACCCGGCAGCGCAAAGGCCCGACGCCCAGTGCGACGAGGTCGCGATTGCTCGCAAAGCTGGTGGGAACAGTTGGAACGGAAGCTTCCCCGAGGCCGCCGGAAGTGCGGCCTGCGCGAGGCCAGGGCGCAGTGTAGCCTCTCTAGGCGGCGCGGAGGCCTCGGTTCTCGGCTCCAGAGCGCTCGGCTGGAGCGTGAGTCAGGCGAAAGGCGCCGGGAGGGGGAGGCGGGGCCCACGGCCGGCCTGGGAGATGTTGCACCCTAGGATTGGTGGTTCGGGTGTGGAGGCGGGGCAAGGGGAGGCGGGGCCCCTCGGGATTGGTGAATGTGCAGATGAGGCGGGACGTCCCCTTTGTCCGAGTGCGCAGCAGGCGGTCCCCCCTTCGCTTGTGAGGCTGCGGTGTCCACGGTGAGTGAGGGGCGCGGGTTGGCGCCGGCGGCCGGGACCCTTTCCCCTCACGGACGCGGGGGCCGACGCGCTCTCCACACGGGTCCGGTGCTTCCCTGAGAGCACGCACTGTCCCACCCATTCGCGCTGCTCCCCCCCCCCGGGACTTTCAGCACCCCCTTTCCGGACCCCACCCCCAACCCTTTGCCGCGTCCGGAACCCCACTCCTCTGCGCCTGCCACACCCGAGCCTTGTCCCCGGGGCCTCTCTCCCGCCGGCGGCGAGTCCTGTCGGAGACTCGGCGAAGAGGACGGGGCGCAGCTGACAGGGGAGGGTGGTCGGCCTCGCGCGGAGGTTTCCCCAAATTTGGAGCCTGCGCGGAGAGGCCCAGGCCCCACGCGGACCTCGCGGCGCCAGGAGCGCCTCCGTCTCGCAGGAAACCTCCTTTGGGGGCTGATTAGCTAAAGTGCTTCTTGCGAATTTCACACCCTCCCTCCATTTTTCCATCGCTGCTGTCTGTTCCCTATTACTTTGTTAAGAGCCCTTTTTAACGAATGACACAAACCTTTCCTAACGGTTTGCAAATATTTCCCGTTTGTCATTTGCTTTTTAGTATTTTAAGATGCAGTGATTTTTTAAAAAAGAATACAGGCATGTCAGAAAAATATAAAAAGTGAAAGTCACCCTCGGTGATAAGCCGCCGGTGTGCGCAGAGGAGGCACTGGCTGCTTTGCTTTGTGTCCTTTCCGGATCTTACGTGCGCTTTTTTGTTTTTACCCTAAAAGGGAAGCTCCGGGCGGGGGCGCGTCCATCTGCCGGACGACGAGGTCTTTTTTGTTTTTTCTGCTACAAACTGTCTTGGCCGCGGGTTCGAGGGGCTCTGACACCCGGTTCCCCTGTAGGGCGACTCTGAGGTGGAGTGAGGTCGAGGCTGGGGCCTCAGCGTCGAGGTCCCGCGTTCTCGCCAGATCAGTGTCTTAGTTTCCCTTCCCCGATGATTGGGGAGGTCGTTAATTCACCAATCATGTGTCTTTAGCCTTTGTATTTCCTTTGTGATCTGCCAGTACACATTTTCCACATATGTTGAAAATATTCTTCCCAAATGGTCGTTTGATTCTCGTTATGATGTTTTGTTCTGGTCTGGGGTTTTTTGAGACAGAAGACTTCAAGTTTTTAATGGTCAAATATTTACCCTTAAGGCTTTTGTGCTTTGTGCTATGTTTTAAAAGGCTTTCCCCACTTCAACATTATTTTTAAAATAAACTCTTGTTTTTTTCTGATGCTTGTAAAATATTGGATCCATCTGGAGTTTATTTTGGTGTGGAGTTAGTTGTGGATCCAGCTTCATTTTTTCCCTCTAAATCATGCTATTACTAAGAATACCTATTGAATAATACATCTTTCCGTTGATTTGGAAAACCACCCACCTTTGTCGTGTATGAAATTCTTACATGTGTTTGGGCCCATTTCTGGAATTTGTGGTGGCTTTTGATTTTCATGCAGCACATCTTGAGTCTTTGTCCCCCAGGCTTTCTGCTTTTGGTATTTTGCTTTAAAAGGCCCTTCCTTTCATCTAAAATAATGAAAATTTACCTGAATTTTTATTCAAGTTATACTTATGAAGCAATGTTAGATTTTAACTTATTCATTAATTAGCCCAATGGATTCATTAGTCGTTTGGTACATGGTATGTGATGATCTAAACTTTTTGTCCTATTTTTTGTTGTTGTTGTTTTGTTTTAAGCCATAATTTTTTAACCAGTCCTCTTTATTTTGTATTTTGATCCTTATTAGAAACACTGTAGTGATTATATATATATATGAACACATATGTCTTGCATAGGGCATAGGGTTATTTCTAGAAGCAAAATTTGCTAGATAAAAGCACATATTGATTTGTATTGTTGAATAACAAACTGTCTTGTAAAACATTGTCCTATTTTTTGTCCTTTTGCCTTTGCTCTACTCTTTGGGAGATGTGTTGACCTTTGTGTGAAGGTCTGATATTCTTTTTCTCAAAGCATTGACCCCATTGTTGTAGCACCATTTACTGAATCATCTCTCACCCAGAGATTTCAGTCGTGGACTGCTCTGTTGGTCACTTGCTCCGGAAGGTTACAGAGTAGTGCCTTGTGCTTGCTTACACGTGGCTCAGAGCCGACTCTTCTGAACATGTGACCACCTGGAAGCCAGGGTATTCCAACAGGAACACCTGGGGATGCAGTGGTGAGGATGGAGGGAGATCCTGGGAGCCGGCCACCCCAGATGGGCATTCTGAGGGTGCCTGTCTCCGTTTGTCATCGTGGGCGAGGTCTTTGGAAAGACAGGCATGCTTGAATTCCAACAAGGATGATAAGTTCCTAAAGCTTAGCTTGCGAAACAAACCAGTAATGATAAAATTTAACTTGTAAGCTCTGCGTCTCTGCAGTCCCTTTTTTAGATCCTGCCTGTGTTTGCGGCTGCTCAGTCACCACTGAGACCCCACTTGGCAGAGCGTCTCACTGCAGGTGGCTTCCTTCCCCTTTTTCTCTTAAGTGTTTGGGTTTTTCCCTAGGGAGATTTCAAAAAAACAAGCCTCTTGCATCTGAAGAATGACAGACTGAAAGGTGCATGGGTCTCTGGTGTGGGCATCCGAGAGTGGTGCTGTTGTTACTTAGCCCAGTGTTGGGGGTGGCATAGCCTCCAAAGTCCTCTCTCACACTCCGTGGTGGTGATTCTGGGGACCATCTGAATAGGACCTGTCATTTCCCACCTGTTCTCCCTTCCTGTGGAAACTCCTGTGTTTTGCCCACAGAGCACAGCCTGCAGTTGGACATCAGAATCATGGGCACAAGGAAGGGGCAGCTTGTTACAAGCCAGTTTCGGGGGTTGGGTGGCTGGAAGTCCATGGTACCAGCACGGTCAGGCAAGGGCCCTGCTGGCTGCAGACTTCTTGCTGGGTCCTCATGGGTGGAGGAGCAGCGGGCTCTCTGGGGTCTCCCATAAGGCACCACTCCCAGCCGAGAGGCCACCCTTATGGCCGGTGCACCTCCCAAAGGCCCCACCTTCAGTCATTACACTGGGCATTAGGGTTTCACCAGATGAATGTGGGGGGCACAAACCTGCGGAGGTCATCCTAGGTAGAGATCTTCCTTTTTGTGTTTTTCTAGGACTCACCCAGGTGGAGATCTTCCCCTGCTCCCTCCCCACCCGCCGTGGTGCCTTGCACATGTTGACAGCCAGGTTTCTGAGTTAATCTAACTGAATGAGATGGAAACACCTTGTCCATCAGCACTTGACCGCACCACACTGTTCTGAGCATCCGTCTCGCTAAGCTGGCTCTCCTCCTGAGGCCCTCAGGGGAGGGTTTCGTCTCCCCATTTCACAGGTCACCCTGGGGCCATTGTTTATGAAACGGGGGTATTACCGACATGCTGTCTGCACCCTGTGCTTTCGCCTCCCTGTCCGCCTGCCTGGCACAGCCTACATGTTTCTCTTGGTAGGTGCATGGCCTGTGTGTGGAAGGACGGCGGTGGCCTTGGTGGCCACACCATCCTTGAGCCAGCGTCCATCCCAGGAGGGCATCCACTGTGCAGGGGCGGAGCTGCCTCGGCTGAGCACTGCCCAGAGACTTCCCTGAGAAGGTGCATTACAATTACAAGCTCGGCTGCCCACCCGTGGTCTCTGTGCCCTGGTACTTGGCTGCTGTTCTAAGGGGTGTGAAGTGTGGTCTCATTGCTCTTTTAAGTCCGTTCACTTTTCCAGCACACCGTGGGCAGTGACTGCTCTGCTGGGACTGGGAGGGAAAGTGTGGGACCTGGGGGAGGCAGAGGCCTCCAGGGGCTCAGAAAGGACCTCAGTGAGGGGCCGGCAGTGTGGCCAGCACAGGCAGGGGATGGAGCCCACGGCAGTCACTGTGCCCCAGTGGGGACAGGCGCAGGACCCTGCTGTAACTAGGCCATGCTCTGGGTGAACTTGGAGGTTGGATTAGGAGGAAGAAAGGTGGCGTCAGGATCAGATCTGTGTACAGGTATGCAAACTGAGCTGGGGGCTCAGTGTGGACAACGAGTGTCTGAGATGCTGTAGGAGACGTCCAGATGGAGGAAGGGGTTGCCTCTGCGCTCCTCTGAGGTGGAGGAGAGCCTGTAGGAGGGCTGCACCCAGTGCCAGGGCCACGTACGACATGGGGAAGGAGGCAGCCTGGCCCAGGGCTTGTGGCCACATGAGCCAGTGCCTCCTGGGTCAGCAGGACTGAACGCCAGCACCTACTGTGGGGGTCCCTGTGGGGTCCCAGCCCAGTGCGAATGACCGTCCACCTCTGCCAGGTTCCCAGGGCAGCAGAGCTAGATCTTTTGTGAAGGTCAAATTCTCATGCCGATGAGGATGGATGGAGGCCCCGGCTGAGAGAGCAGTGTCTAGGGGACTTGCTGGGGACAGAATGTCCCCACTACCAACAGTAGACACGGCTTTGGCCACATGGAGGTCAAAGGAGACCCTGACCAGGACCCCTTCAGGGTGGGGGGATGGGACGGACCACTCAAGGGGAGAGTGACTGGCCATTTGAGGTTGAAGATACGGGAGACTCAAGAAAGGGACAAGGTGGGGTGGGAGGCAGAGCACACCGCGACAGCAGCTTCCCAACCATGGGTTCTGATACCTGGTGAGGCGGGAGCACCCCCATTCTGTCAAGTTCTGCCCTCGCCTGCACTCCAGCGTCCATCATTCACATGAATGCTAAGGTGGTTTCACTCACTCCCGTCAAAGACTCCGTTGGAATTCTGATTGGAGTTGCATTGCACTTATACACAATCTTGGGGGAATGGGCACTTTCGGTGAGCAGGGGCAGGGCAGCTCAGGCCAGCGTCTTGCTCCTCCCCGGTCTCCTGTCCTGTTCCTCCGGCAGCCGCAGTGAGCTCAGTGTCTTCCAGAAAGTTGTCTGGACAAACATGCACACATGTGATGATTCACAGAGAAAACCGGGTGGCGCCCCCCAACACCTGCCCCGGGCCCTCCCTCCGCGGTTCCAGCACATGTGAAGCTTGGTGGTTCTTGCGCTATTTTTCCTGGAGTGATATGCCTTCTGGCCTTGTGTCCCGTTGCAGACCCTCCTTGGCACTTGAGATGTGAACCCTATTCCCCCTTCAGGACAGCTCCTGGTGCCCCTTTTCTTCCCATCAATTTGGTGTGACAGACACCTCACCTTAACTTGTCCTGTCATGTCCCCAGAACCTACCTGCCCCCAGACCTCCCTGTCCAATGCTCAGACCAAATGCTTGGGTCACCGTGGACTCAAGCCGCCAGAACCCAACCCCACCATGTGCAGACAGCCCCACACATTGGAGCACCGCTGCCCCCGGGCACACCGGGCATGGCTGAGGTGTCATTGGTGTCAAGCCAAGCATGCAGGGCCTGGGGTGGGGTCCCCACAGGAGGGCCTCGAGCAGAACCGTCCATTCCCAGCCGCTTCTCATTGGGGGTGGTCTCTGGGGGCTGCCTGGCACCCACACCAGAACTGATGGCAGCTTGGACGTATGTGAAAGCGCTCACATGGGCCCCTGTGCGAGCCGGACACATGGCCCAGAGACCTCAGGGGAGGCACAGCGTCCCTAGGCATCTCAGAGACCTGACCTTCCTGATCCCATGGCCAGAGAGCTCAGGAACTGCATGTTTATGTGGCTCCTGAACTGTGGGATCAGAGTTCACATGGGCAGGGCTCCCCCGGAAGTCAGGGTCTCTCCGGGCCCCTCATGTGCTCTCTTCTCTTCCTCAGCCCCAAAGGCTTCTCCAATTCCCATCTTCCTCAGACACCCCAGAGGAGTGGGCGATGGCAGCGGCCAGGCTCCTGCCGCCTCCAGCGGGACCCCAGGTGAGCTGCCCTGAATTTCCTCTTGGTCCTCCCTGCCCAGGGCTCCTGGTGGCAGCATGAGTGTCAGTGCACCCCCTGAACTCTGTGGCTCCTTCCTGTCACCCCAGTGAGCTCTCAGGGTTCCCCTGTGTGTGTCACAGGGCTTTCCCCCCATTTCAGAGTGTACCCCACCCCATATTGCTTGCATCCACTTCTCCTCAGACGTGGAAAGTCAGTCTGACCTGCAGCCCCTGTCATTCCAGGTCAAGGTGACCTTTGAGGATGTGGCCGTGTTCCTCTCTCAGGAGGAGTGGGACCACCTGTGCCCTGCTCAGCGGGGCCTCTACCGACATGTGATGATGGAGACCTACGGGAACGTGGTTTCTCTGGGTATGGCCCCTCAGCAGGCTAGTCTGTGTCTGTGTGCTCGACCTGGGACAGGGTCAGAGGGTGGGGCCTGGGGTCTCCCCGGATTCTCAGCTCCAGAGGAGGTCAGTTCGTGTCGCGCCTACAGGCTGCTCAGGTGAGATGGGGACACCCCAGACAAAAGGGCTTTTCTCCCCATGAGCAGGACTTCCAGGAACGAAGCCCAACGTGATCTCCCAGCTGGAGCGAGGAGAGGAGCCATGGGTCCTGGATGGGCAGGGTACAGCAGAGAGCAGGGGCCTGGGCAGTGGCCATTCAGGTAAGTGGAAGGAGCTAGCCTCCTTCACTGCATGCTGAGCTAGCCGCAGTGGCTGTGGGCGTGGACAGGAGACAGCAGGAACGGCTTCCACCTGAGGCCTCTTCTCACAAAGGAGCTGGTGGGCCGGAGGGCGAGCGGGCCCGTGGCCCAGAGAAGTGAGCGCATTCTCATGGTGATGAGAATGTC
The DNA here is from genome assembly GCF_004115265.2 of Rhinolophus ferrumequinum. Classification (NCBI taxonomy): domain Eukaryota; kingdom Metazoa; phylum Chordata; class Mammalia; order Chiroptera; family Rhinolophidae; genus Rhinolophus; species Rhinolophus ferrumequinum. Next base: position 73,348,040 of record NC_046297.1, on the reverse strand, counting down.
TGCCAGGTCCCCCTCTTTATGGGACATTCAGTTTCTAAGGGTTACCTGGTGATGTACAAAAGAACGAAGCATCCTAGATGTGAACGGAAGCTGACCTGATCATTATGGTGAGGTCTGAAAGCACGCTGTTTGAGAAGAACAGGGAGCCCGCCATCCCCATGTCTTTCGAGCCTTGTCCTGGGGTCCTCACACACTACATAAGGCAAGATTAACAAAGCACAACAAAACTAAGCTAGAAGAATTGGTAAAAGAAAAGCAGTTTGCAGTTCTGATGATTGTCTACTTGGAAAAAGATTGATTAGCATTCACTGGTGTGGTTGGAAACATCATTTTCCTTTCAATTCGTCAGCAACAGGAGTGATTTTTTTTTCCCCCAGTGTCATTGTGACATAATTGACATACATACAGCAACGTGTAAGTTTTAGGGGTACAGCATAATGATTTGACTTACAGATACTGAGAAATGGTGACCACAGTAAGTTTAGTCGATTAACGTGCACTGTCTCATAGAGATCCAACAAAAAGGAAAAGAAAAAAAAGGTTTTTTAAGGTGTGATTGTAAAAAAAATAACATTTACAACAGCAGCAGAGATACGAAGAACCAATTAGTCAATCTAATAAAAGATATGCATGGCTGTCATGGAGAGAGTTGTGGAAAGAAAGATGACAGCACATACGTCCGGCCGTGATGGCAGCGTTCTGCCGTTGCATGAGGTGGACTTCGATGAAGGAAAGTGACAGCTGAGTCCCGGGAGAGTCGCGGTCAGCCTGTCCTGTAGGACATGACCCCCTCAGGGTGTGGGGACAACTCCAGTGTCTCAGGCGCAGTGCTCTCCACCTTGTTTCCATGGACTGTGGACAGGGCTCTGGGTGCTGCAGACAGCTAGCCTCTGGTCGCCTGCAAAACCAGGTATCTATCCCCTGGGGAACTCCGGTTCCCAGTGAGTATAAAGGCAGATATAGCATCACGTGGAAATCTTGCTCAGAACTCTAAACCATGTGCTGGCTGCAACGTAGTGGGCAGGAGAACACAGCCTGACCGGAGCTCCCTGGTGGCTGGTATGGTCTCAGCTGGTGGACATCATAGACCAGCGCCCTTCGAATTTGATGCCAAAGACACTGAAATTCTCAGCATGGAGGGTTGGAGACAAGAAGTTTCTGCACAGAAATGCCCTCTAGTGCCTCTGTTAAGCAGGCAGTGCTGGAGGAGACGACACTGGGTGGTGGGCAACATTAAGCTGTCACATGGTGGTCTGGCCACAGGGACACGGGCTTGGACACTGGTGTAGGAAGAGGAAGATGAGAGATCAGAGAAACACACCTTGAAGGTCCACCAGCTGCAGGAGGGGGAGGAGCTAAGTTCTGTTTTGGACTTGACCGGGGTGTGCGGGTGGGCTATCCAAATAGAGCAACCACCAGGGCTTGGAGTTGCAGGAGTTGGGAGGGCAGGAGTGCGGCTGGCGTTTGCAGTGAGTGTGGGCAGCAGCTTAATCAGGCCTGGAGTGGGACACCAGCCTCTACAGCACCCTGGGAACCCCTCACGCTCTGTCATTTCTGGAAGGGACCCCAGTGAAGCCCCCCATGCCCAATCTTGCCTCTTCCCAGCCAAGCTGGTATGGAGGGTTTGCCGCCTCCTGGCTCCCTCCATCCTTTTGCAAGAAGTGTTAGCATTTGGCACCTCTCAGCCCCTCCAAGGTAGCCGGTCCCTGGATGTCAAAGGCATCACAGATGAAGTCTAGCATGTGTTTTATTATTGGTCTCCTCAGCCCAAATCTTTCTCCAAACTTCTGTCAGAAGTCCATCTCATAAGGTCTCCAGGGCTTTGTGGAGGGATCCTTGGATGCTGAATGTGTTATTTTTCAAGGGTCCTTGCTGGGGTTTGAGGAGGCCCATTTACACAGTACCTGTCTTCCCAAACCAAGTTCTGAACCAATTAAAAGTTAAAGTTATGGCTCAATAGTGCTGTTAGCACACACAAAAAACTTTTTTTTTTTAAAGATTTTATTGGGGAACAGTGTATTTTCAGGACATTTTTTTATTGGGGAACAGTAGTGTATTTTGCCCAGGACTCATCAGCTCCATCCAAGTCAAGTTGTCCTTTCAATCTTAGTTGTAGAGGGCGCAGCTCAGCTCCATGTCCACTCGCTGTTGTTAGTTGCAGGGGGCATAGCCCACCATCTCTTGCGGGAGTCTAATCTGGCAACCTTGTGGTTGAGAGCACGTGCTCCAACCAACCGAGCCATCTGGCCACCCGGGAGCTCCGTGGCAGTTCATTGACTTCATTCTAGTTGCAGAGGGCACAGTCCCCTGGCCCATGTAGGAATCGAACTGGCAACCCTGTTGCCCAGAGCTCGTGGTGTAACCAACTGTGCCACCCGTCCCCCCGGCCACCCCCCCATAAAACTTTTTAAAGATAAGCAGATGGGACTTGAAAGTATCCTTATTACAGATAAACACAGTTGGAAAATGGAATTGTTTGCTATTCACTATGCTTCTCTATGATCCCAGAGTGACGCACTTTCTACCAGGTTCAGACAGGGTGGGGCGTCCATCCTGGGGCCCACCCTGTGGGCAGAGCAGAATGTGGGCTCCCTACCCTGAGAGCGCCCAGTTCTTCCCAAACGAACCAGTGAAATAAGTGATTCCACCTCCCGGTTAGGGGTGGAGGGAAAAAGCAGGCTGCACGCGCGCGCATGCGCACACGTGCCTTCCTAGTGCAGACGCGGCGTTTTCAAAGCTGGACTTCCGGAGAGCTGCTGGTCCTGGCACCTGTGACAGAGCCCTGTGTGTCCTTGTATGGCAACAGACGGTCCGCCTTCCCTCCTTAGATCTTTCAATGTGTGCCAGGCTTCTCTTTCTGGAACATCGCTCACGGACAACGGTTTTTAACGCTGTCCCCGGCAGAGGCCTTTGGGAAGCTGGTGGTGGCAGCTCGGTGGGTGGGGTTGGCGTCCCAAGGTCCAGGGCTGAGAGTAGGCACTCGGGCGCTTCACCAAGGGCTTGCCTGCTGCCCAGGACAGGAAAACATGAAGGCCTGGCCATGTTTCTTGCTGCCCTGCGAAGTTGGTCTCTTGCTCCTTCCGCCCTAGCCCTCCCCCACCGTGGGGCCAGATGCACCTGTTACTCCCAGCATGCCTGTTCACCCCAGGGAGTATTGGTCCGTGAGTGGCATCTTGTCATCTTTGTGGCTCAGTGTCCGAGATTTAAAAATTATTGTCCCCAGCAACCCCTGCTCTCCCCGAGTGGCGCCGTCAGTCCACACAGCGCCGGACTTGTGGTAGAAACATCTACCCCAGCCTCCTCTGCCGTCCTCGCCGCTCCCCATCGTGTCCATCTGGTCTTGTCCCCTGGTGCATTCTCCACAGATAAGGTCACAGCACCTCACCGGGCTTTGCTGCCGTGTGTAGTGGCTGTCTGCCCCACAGGGCTCTGTGCAGTCGTGGGTCCTGCATTTATTCCTGCTCCAAGTGGCCTCTGGTCGCCCAGTGCACGGGACTCCGGAGAGGGCAGGGCTCAGGTGGCAGTGGGCTGTCCTCTGCTGCCCTGTGACACCGCTGGTTTTTCCGTCCCTCCGGCTCACGCAGCCACGTGCAGCACCCCTCATCAGCCGACCACCTTCAGGACCGCGCGGGCCCTGCAATTTCGAATGGGTTAACTTCTGCGTTAATGTTTTCACTTTGGATTTGTTGTTTCAGAATGTGAGGACAAGGGAGGAATCCACAATAGAGATTTGAGTCTGAATCCGGTCATTTCAGAGGAAATACTGGTTCCAGGGGAAAGACCTCTGGGGTGCATTGGTCCCGGGAGCTGTGAACCTGAGCGCAGCTCCTGTCTCAGGGCCGGCCCTGTTGTCCCCCTGGAGGGGCAGATCGTGCGCCCTGCTGACCCTGCCACTGGGCAGCAGCCCGTTCCCAGCGGGGACAGGCCCTTCAGGTGCATCGAGTGCGGGAAGGCCTTCGGCCGCAGCTCCCACCTCCTGCAGCACCAGAGGACCCACACGGGCGAGAAGCCCTACGTGTGCGGCGAGTGCGGCAAGGCCTTCAGTCAGAGCTCGGTGCTCAGCAAGCACCGGCGGATCCACACGGGCGAGAAGCCGTACGCGTGCGCCGAGTGCGGCAAGGCCTTCCGTGTGAGCTCCGACCTGGCACAGCATCATAAGATCCACACAGGCGAGAAGCCGCACGAGTGTCCCGAGTGCCGCAAGGCCTTCACGCAGCTGTCACACCTCATCCAGCACCAGCGCATCCACACGGGCGAGCGGCCCTACGTGTGCGCGCTGTGCGGTAAGGCCTTCAACCACAGCACGGTGCTGCGCAGCCACCAGCGCGTGCACACCGGGGAGAAGCCACACGCGTGCGCCGACTGCGGCCGAGCCTTCAGCGTGAAGAGGACGCTGCTGCAGCACCAGCGCGTGCACACTGGCGAGAAGCCCTACGCGTGCGGCCAGTGTGGCCGCGCCTTCAGCGACCGCTCCGTGCTCATTCAGCACCACAACGTGCACACTGGGGAGAAGCCCTACGAGTGCGGGGAGTGCGGCAAGGCCTTCAGCCACCGCTCCACGCTCATGAACCACGAGCGCATCCACACGGAGGAGAAACCTTATGGCTGCTACGCGTGTGGGAAGGCCTTCGTGCAGCACTCGCACCTCATCCAGCACCAGCGCGTGCACACGGGTGAGAAGCCCTATGTGTGCGGTGAGTGCGGCCACGCCTTCAGCGCCCGCCGCTCGCTCGTGCAGCACGAGAGGATCCACACGGGTGAGCGTCCCTTCCGCTGCACGCAGTGCGCCAAGGCCTTCAGCCTCAAGGCCACGCTGATCGTGCACCTGCGGACACACACTGGCGAGCGGCCCTACGAGTGCGGCCGCTGCGGCAAGGCCTTCAGCCAGTACTCCGTGCTCATCCAGCACCAGCGCATCCACACGGGCGAGCGGCCCTACGAGTGCGGCGAGTGTGGCCGCGCCTTCAACCAGCACGGGCACCTGATCCAGCACCAGAAGGTGCACCGGAAGCTGTGACACTGTCTGAGAGCCCACGCAGGACAGGCGCGCGGTGCGGAAACGAGTCTTGGCAGGGAGCGCTAAGCGGCCATTCCGTGGAAATCCGTAGAGGAATCGCACTCCTGTAGGGAGTTTGGTACAGCGGCCACAACTCGTTCTTTAACGTCAGACTGTTTCTTTGACGTGGGAAACAAAGGGAGTTACGGCATAAGGATTACTGTCACAGTAAGACTTGGTTACGTTCCAAATAAAGTTTTTTCTTAGAAAATTAGCATGCTTTCCTAAATACAGTGGTTATTCGGATTATTGCACTTAAAATTAGAGTGCCGTTTTCAGTATTCAGTTAAAGTACTAAAATGCTCTGTGGATAAAATGCTATTAAAAGATGGTCATCAAGTAGCATCAGGTAATACAGCTGGAAATCCTAATTGGTGGACCCACGTGTTTTGTATTTAAAAAAAAAAAAGTCTCAAGATTAGTGAGAAATGATGTAATCTTAGAAAACAGTTTATCTAGTGCCTGAACTCTTCAAGATCAGAAGTGACGTCTTCACTTTTCAGTACAAATTCAACTCACAGATGGATCTTTTTCTCAAAACCCACCCTTATGACTTAAGGACCCTGTGCCCCAGAAATCATGGGTTGTCTTGGGCCTCTGAGTTCCGTTGGAGCAGAGTAGGGGAGCTCCGCAACCATGCCCAGATTTCATACCTGATGCACCAATTCGTGTTTCCACAAAATGATACTGAAAAGACTTCTTCGATGCATATTTTTAAAACAAAGTTCTCAAATTCAAAGATCTCTGTTTTTCTATCTCAAATATTTCTTTCCCTAAGTTTGAAGGGTTTGGTTTTGTTTCCTGTTTTGATTCCTGATTCCCAGAATCCATTACCATTGTCATGTACTGTGATGAGTCTGGTTTATTTAAAATATTTTTACAGTTCTCAAAAACGTTATCGGCTTCTCAGGAGAAGCTAAGCACTGGCTGTTGATCCTTAAGCCCACAGCAGTCCACTGTGACGCAGGTGAAAGCTTGTTTTCCCCTCTATGCAGACACCGGTGAGGAGCTGATCACCGAGGTGTGCTCATAAATCCCCACAAAGGGGCACCACCAACCCTCGCCGATGGAGCCCACAGCTGGCATCTGACTCAGTGGCTGCCGCCCATACATAGCCCACCACCACTGAGGGCACAATTCCTCATCATGTGGAAGTTAAAGCAAGAAATAGCCATTTTCCCATCAGGATGAGAATAGTCTGGTTAGATTGTACTGTTCAGAGTACAGAATGTCACTGTGGCTTTTCTTGCTATTGACTGCCACTGTCTCGGTGAGTGTCAGGCTCCGTGTCCATGGAGCTGGGAGGTGAGTACAGCGTTTTCTGGGGAGGCGCCTTGGGCCCAGCATTTTTGCCATTGGCTCCCCAAGAAGCAGGCGGTAGCCCCAAGCCTCCTGGAACACGGCCATCTGCCCTTGGAAGTGGCATCAGAAGCCAAGGTGACTTCTGGGGTCTCGCTCACCCTGATAATAGTCTCCACAGCCATTATCTTCCAAGTGACTTGTCAGCAGCATTCACAATTCCTTTGGATTTTCTAATTTTACTTTGAAGCCTTTACATTTTATGTATTTAAATCTTTCTATTTATACTATTTCTCTTTGAAGCTAGCAAGAATGACAGTTCTCTTCAAATTTTCTATTATTTGGAAAACATTTAGTCCACCTGAAAATTATTTCTGTGTAACTGTATAACGTGACATCTTCCAATAAAAAAAGCAATGACTGGAACACATTTGTGGCTGAAGGGAAAGCAGAGACTTTGGAGAAGGATCCACAAATCAGCGTGCATAGGGCACGAGCCGCAGTTCGTGAGAAGGGGCCATACAACCTGGAGAGCCTGGAAAAGGCTCAGGTGTGCCCGTTCCAAACAAACGAGGACATGCCAGCCCTCCTGGTCAGTTAGGGAAGGATATTCTGGAACTCACAGAGCTGTGATGGTGTGGGGACAGGCTGTTTTTATGCATGGCTAACGCTGTTAACGCAGTCCACTCCAGGTGTGGGGACGGGACCCACCTCAGGAGGAACATGATGGCACTCCAGGACTCGGTATGGCAGATGCAAGGCAGTGCAAGGCAGCCCTCAGGGAGGCAGGGGCAGCTCAGGCCGCTCCATATACAGGGCCTAGTGGGTGGAGGCTCAGGAGGGTCTTTGGCAGGCGCTGGCTCTGCCCTGGGGTAGAGGGCCAACGTGGGTGGCAGTTCGAGCCACACTGTGGTCTCTGCTACGGCCCACCTGGGTATGTTTGGGAAACACTTGATTTCTGCATAAAAGTTCCTGAGCGGAAAAGTGCAGATGAGGTGGAATGGAGTTCAGCTGTCCCCAAGACTTGCACTCACTTCTAACAGCAATCACAAGTTTAGAGGTCACCAAGATGATCCTCAAGTTCAATAATTGGCTACAAGGACTCAGAACTCACCTTGCAGGCTGATGAACACATGCTGTGTGTTATAGGGATGTCACCCTGCCAGGGGTTGCATGGGGCACAACCCAGGAAGACTACCAAATGTGGAGCTTCTGTTGTCCTCCCCTGGAAGTCACGGACAGCAGTTCTTTCCTGGCACTGATGTGTGATGCTGTGCACAGGGCAGTCCCAATAAGAGAAGCTCATCTGAGTCTTGGCACCCAGAGTTTTTATTGGCTTGGTGACGTCAACAGAGCTGACCACCTGCATGACTGGCATCAGTCTCCAGCCCCTCCAGAGGCCGAGCTGATGCCTCCTGACCCAAAGCCCCTGGCCTAAATCATACGGTTGGTGTAGACAATCAGGCATGGCCCACAGCTGCAGGTAAACAGTACAGGATGCATGCAGGAAACTGGGACAGGTTGGGCCGGGCCGGGCGTGGAGGCCACAGCCACCTCCAGCAGGGACCAGAGAGCCTAGAGGCCACCAGCCCGGAGAGACACTTGGACTAGCCCAGCTCCTGAGGACGGGCGGGAGCAGCCAGATCCAGCTTCCAGTGACTCAGATCTGATGTCCTGCTCGGGTCTGTGCCCTCGGAATGTGCCCAGGGACAGCACACTGTGAGCATGACCCCACTGGCCTCTCCATGTCCATCGGGTGGGTGCTGTTACCTATTTTACCCGGAATGCTGACTCGAGATAGCCAAGGGCCTCAGCTGTCGGGCCCTCTGAACCCACAGTGGACGATCTGACTCATAGCTGGCTGCCCAGAGCTCTTCACAATTACTGATTAACAAACAGCACACGGTCTTAGACGACCTCCAAAGGCCCTTTCATTAGCAGGCTGACCACTGTTTTTCATCTTGTGAGTTGAGGAAACCATAGGACAGCTGCAAGGAGTTAGCCCACCAGACTCCCAGGAGTGACTACCCAAGAAGGCTCAGTGGAAACATCTAGAACCAGTGGTCCCTTTGTCCATGCTGCACCCACACACACACACACACACATACACGGTCTTGACACTTGACTCTTGTGAAAGTGTGTCACCAATTCATGTTATGAGCCCTCTTGAGCCAAAAACAAAACAGCCAAGAAAACGTTAAAACATTTCTCTAGTTTTGCACAATGACAACAGCATATCCTCCTTCCAGGTACACTATTCTGTAAAAGATGCTTCTTATCCACCACCCCTACCTGCCTCTCCAGCCCTCCCACCCAGGGCTTTATTGCTCCCTTGGGGTGCCACTGGCGCAGGGACATGCTGGCTGAGGGGATGAAGAGACTGCAGAGTAGGGGTCCTTAACAACCAGTGGAAGACCACCTGGGCCGTAAGCAGTGATGAGGCAAAGGCTGTAAAGGAGAGATGGTTCCCACTGAAGCCACCACAAAGCCATGAAGGATTCCTGCGTGATCGGGCAAACGCAGCAGCAGGCAGTCATGCCTATCTAATTAGCAAGTGGAGGTTACAATTTCAGTGTCCAGTGCAGGGAGGCTGTGTGGAGATCAGGATGCATCCTGCAAAGCAGGACAGTGGTGTTCCAGTGATTCAGTGCTGGTGACATTACATATTGGATACAACAACTCTGGAAAGCATTTGCATATATACATCAATGTCCTTTAAAAATTACATGTTGTTCCTAGGAATGTATCCTAAACATATGATTCAAAAGACTAAAAAACTTGAAATCAGTCACTGTGGAATATGTCCAAATGATAAGTTGTATAAATGAAATATGTCAATGAAATAGAAATTTTGCTGCTATCGTGAAAGCAATCACGGGAATCATGGAAGACAGGAGAGTAGGAAGCCTCAGGAATCCGCCCTCCACCTACACAACCACGGAGCCGCAGGAGTGGTCTGAAGTAGCTGTTTTGAAACTACTTGAGTCTGTCAACCACTTGCAGGCAGGAGAGAGATTGAAGAGGGGGCATTAAACTTCAGCCAGTTCAGTGAACTTCCAGCGTTTAGCGTACCACCTACCATGACCAGCCCCTAGCCCTGTGGCGTGCAACAGAGGGGACAATAGCCTGCATTCATGGTGCAGCTTGCTGGAGCCAGGGAGGGTAAAGAGGGCCTTATCTCCCACGTCAGCGTCGTGGGTTTTGATGGTTGGTTGCCACTTTGGATCACTGGCACAAGGTTGTGGCCATTGTTTTAACTGCTGAAGCAGTTTCCTGGGGAAATTAAATAGAACATCCTTGTTTCTTCCCCTTTCTGGAGCCAGACATTTAAGGAAATCTTTTTCAAGTCACTGGATGACCTGACAGATAATGGAACAGAAACTTCAGGGACCACAGGCACTGAAGAATACACACTTTGCAAAAAAGTTGGGAAAAGTGACAGATAGATGGTGCCAGCACTCAACAAGCAAGATTCAGCTTTGAGGGGTAGGAAGCTTAATATTCTAGAGTCACCATACAAAATACTCAAAATGTCCGCTCAGCAACAATCAAACACAAACTACACAAAGAAACAGGAAAATGCATCCCATTCACAGGGAAAAAAAGGAATTTGACAGAAACCATCCGTGAGGATGCCCAGAGAATGGAATTATTCATCAAGGGTGTTAAAATCAATGGTCTTAAATATGTTCAATGATCTAAAGGAAACTATAGACAAAAACCTAAAGGAAAACAAGAAAATACTGTTATGAACAATGACAACAAAGAGACAGAACTTATAAAAATGAAACAAACAGAAATTCTGGAGCTGAAAAGTACAATAACTGAAATAAAAAACTCACTAGAGTGGTTCAACAATGGATCTGAGCAGGCAGAAGGGTCAATGAACTTGAAAATAAGCATGAAGAGAAATGAACATTTCAACATGAAAAATAATGAAGTTAGACCCGACCTTATACTACAGAAAAAAGTTAGCTCAAAATGGATTAAGTCCTTAAACTAAGACGTAAAACTATAAAACTCTTAGAAGAAAAGAATCTCAGATTTAGCAATGATTCCTTGGGTATGGTACCCAGAGCACAGGAACCAAAGAAAACATAGATAAATTGAAGTTCATAGAATTAAAAACCTTTTGTCCATCAAAGGACACTTATCAAGACAGTAAACAGATAACTCACAGAAAGAGAGAAAATATTTGCAAATCATACCTCTAAAAATTACTATGCAAATATACAGAACTCCTACACCTCAACAACAAAACACAAAATAACCCAATTCCAAAACGGGCAAAGGACCTGAATAGAATTTCACCACAGAAAATATATGATATGGACGGACAATAAGCACCTGAAAAGGTACTCAGCATCGTTAGTCATCAGATAAATGCAAATCAAAACCACAATGTGATACCACCTCACACCCGTTAGGACGGCTATTACCAAAATAAAAAATAAAAAGTGTTAGCAAGGATGTCGAGAAATTGGAGTCCTCATGCACTGCTAGTGGATGTAATAGTGAAGCAGCTGCTGCAGAAAAGTTTGGCTGTTTCTCAACAAGTTAACATAGAATTACCATATAATCCAGCAATTTCACTTCTAAGATTATACCCAAAAGTATTGTGAGTAGGGATTCAAACAGATACTTGTACATCTGTGTTCACAGCACCTTATCCACAATAGTCACAAAGTGAAAACAACGAAGTGTCAATCAACAATGATGGATAAACACATGTGATACCTCCAAACAATGGAGTATTACTCAGCCATGAAAAAGAATAGTGTTCTGACACTGGCTACAGTGTGGATGAACCTTGAGGACATTTATTATGCTGAGTGAGATAAGCCAGTCACAAAGGGCAAATACTGTGCAACTGCACTTACTTGAGGTCCCTAGCATTGTTGGATTCATACAGACAGAAAGTACAACAGGGGTTGCCAGCGGCTGGGAGAGGGGAGAATGGGGATCGTTTGTTTGGGATAATAAACCCTTTATAGATGGTGGTGATGGTCACACAACTTCGTGAATGTACTAATGCCATTCAATTGTACACTTCAAAATGGTTAAAATGGTAAACTTTATGTTAGGTGTACTTTACCACAATAAAAAAGGCATATGGAGTGACCAAGAAAAGCATGAAAGATATGCTTTTAAATTTACAAAATTTAGAATTATGTAAATGTGTGGAATTCTTTCCAGTGTGACTTCTCTGGTATTGAGGAAAAGTGAAGATGGAAATCCTGGGTGCTGCAATAAGCATAACAGTGCTTTCCTGTTGAAGAGCTCTTCAGCATGTCTGAAAGGAAACATACTGAACGGCAGCAGTGAACTCTCTTGTAAATGGGAGGGACTATCAGAGCCTCTCCTTTTTGTGCTCCTCTCTCTCAGTTCCTCTAAAATGATCATGCACTCCCTGCTCTTGGTTTAAGAAAAGAGTGTTTTTATTAGACAGAAATGCCTTTCACCTGTGACTATGCTGCGTGGACCATACTTCACGGGTGGGGTGGGCCCTCTACCGTCACGTGCAGGCGCCTTCCCGGAGGTGCAGCCGCTGGTGCTGGAACACATTGGAGCTGTGCCGGAAGGCCTTGCCGCACTGGCCGCATGCATAGGGCTTCTCCCCGGTGTGGACCCGCCGATGCTGGGCGAGGTGAGCGCCCTGGCTAAAGGCCTTCTTGCAGTCACTGCATTTGTATGGCTTCTCTCCATGGTGCGATCGCTGATGCTGGATGAGTCTGGAGCTGTTGTGAAAGGCCTTGTCACACTCGCCACACACGTAGGGCTTCTCCCCAGTGTGGACCCGCCAGTGCTGGAGGAGGTGTGTGCTCTGGCTGAAGACTTTGCCGCAGTCATTGCACTCGTAGGGCTTCTCGCCAGTGTGGCTTCTCTGATGTTCGACAAGTTTAGTTTTTTGGATGAAGGCTTTCTCACATTCGTTACATTTGTAGGGTTTCTCTCCAGTGTGAATCCTTTGGTGTTGGATAAGGTTAGAACTTTGGGTAAAGCCTTTGCCACATTCCTTACACTCAAATGGCTTCTCTCCAGTGTGAGTGCGACGATGTCGGATAAGGATTGAGCTGTCACTGAACGCCTTCCCACACTCGTTGCATTTGTAGGGTTTCTCTCCTGTGTGGATTCTCTGGTGATAAATGAGGGATGAGTAGGCGCTGAAGTGTTTCCCACACTCACCACACTTGTAGGGCTTCTCCCCGGTGTGGATCCGCTGGTGCTTCATGAGGTTGGGCCTCCGGTTGAATGTCTTCCCACACTCAGCACAGCGGTAGGGAATCTCGCCCGAGTGCACCCTACGGTGGTTGATAAACTCGCAGCTCTGGCTGAAGGCTTTCCCACACTCACTGCACTTGTAGGGCTTCTCCTCACTGTGAAGCCGCTGGTGCTTGGTCAGGTTAGCACTGTACCTGAAGCCTTTCCCACAGTAACCACAATAATGCAGTTTTTTCCCAGCAAGAATTTTCTGATCTCTGATAACTAAATTGGCACTGACGATTTCCCCAGAATCATGAACTATATTTGTTTTTTTTGACCTGTGTACACGCTTATGGTTATTGAGATATGATCTCTGTTCAAAACTTTGCTCACATATATCACATTGGTGAGGTCTCTGATCAGAGATAGGGCTTGACCCCAACCCGAGGCTTCCTCCAGACTCATGGCTGCTCTCCTTGTTGGTCACTGTGATTGGCCTGGGGCCCCTCTTCTCCGTGGGCTTGTCCAGGCTCTCCTCTGGCTCCACGACATGCTTACAGGCTTCTCCTGGCTCTTGAGTCCAGGGATCAGCCCCCCTGAGTTGGTCCAGTTCTGCCCCATCCAGCATCTCCCCTGAAGCAAACTCCATGTACTCAGTCCAGGTCCTATAAGCTGAAACAACAAACAGAACATCTCAGGGTCACCTGTGCTGATTCTGGAAGGAGGGTATGAAGATGTTGCCGAACACCAAATCCATCACCTCCAAAGTCACAGTGCCGTCAAAGATAAGAGCCTGGAGCTCTGAGGCTTAAAAACCTCACGCAGGGCCAGTCGTGTGGCAGTGCCAGCATTTAAATCCAGATCTGATCAACTCTCATATTCACTCCCTTTGACTTGTGTTCTGCCTCCAAAACCTGACTGAGTGTGACTGCAGGAAACCTGTCCTCATTACAGGGGGAGGAAGATGGCGGCTTTGTAGCACCAGACGGACCGGAGAAAGGTCGGGCCCCAAAAGTCATGTACAGCATCTGACAGACAAAGAAATCAAGGCAAAGCGAGTCTAAGGCCACCAAACAAATGCCCCAGATCCATGTGAGGAAAATGAGTTACCGCTGCAGGAGGGCAGAGAGCCAAACTCCTGCCAGCCGTGGAGGGGGTGGAGCACAGAGGCCAGGTCCCTCCGCTCTCTCTAGCCGTCACACCCATTCCCAGGGCTCTTTCCAGGGGCACGAGAGGACAGCCAGGCGAGCCACCAGTACCTTCAACTCAAGATGCCACACAGAATGCTTCTGGGTGCCCTCAAGCCCCCACGCCATCTTTCCTTGACTAGACACTCACACACCAACCCCACTGGCAGGAACACACCCACCAAAAATGTGTTCTGTGTGAGCCAAGAGAGAGACATGCACAACTCCAAGGTGGGGACAACTGAATGTGCTGAACAAGCAGAACGGAAAATGAGTGGCACATTCATGACAACAATGGTGATGAAGCACGACAAACACCATGCAGTGTTCAAAGGCCCACCTGGGTCCACACAGACATGAGCCAGGGGTCAGGGGTCACATGTGGGAGCAGCATGAAATGCCAGAGGAGGGCCCACGGGCTCCTGGGGACTAAATATTTTGTATTTTTTTATGACTTCACTGAGCTATATAAACTCAGGGTTTCTCCCATTTCTATAAGTATGTATACGCAAATAAATTTAGAAAAGAGAAATTCAAGTCCTTTTAGCCAATAGTTCCTTCCTAGGACACCATCACGACATATGCAGCATTGTCCACGGCAACGAGACCAGAGAACACCCTCCCAGATAGCACTTGTAGTGACAGCAGTAACCAGGCTTGTGTGTGCAGTAGAAATGCAGCTAGTGACAAGCGGTGGCACAGCAGTGCAGACAGGGTCACATGTCACATGCAGCTGTGGGCCAGACAGGGACACCTGTGTGTCTGGGTGGTGACACGGACAGTGGTAACTGCCCGATGGGTCAACTTAGAAGAGGGGATTGCAGCAATTGGCCTCAACTGACCCCACCACAGTGCATGAGCTCTCAGGGGCAGGGATCCACGAGGGTCCCCGGTGCCCAGCCCCCTCGTGCACACCCAAACGCCTTCCCTCTCCTTCTCCAACCCTGCCCCTTACACGCCCGGGAGATGCAGCTCATGAATCATGGCAGCCAGGCACCCAGGCTGATGCAGGTGACATGGGTTTCAGTAGAGGCCACGCCCAGGGCTGGCGTGCTGCCTCTTCCCCCAACCCCGAGTCATTAGCCACATACCTAGTACTCCAAGTACTGTTTGCTCAGTGACTGAGTTAGGGAAGCAGCCCCTCACGCACCTGAGCCATCAACTCTCAGTCGCCCTGTCTCCTCGGCACCCTGCATGTCCAGGACCCACGGTTCGTCCCCTCGTTCCAACTGTGTGATCACTCCAGGCTTGGGACCTGCAGGTCCAGCTCCTGGGAGGGAGATGGGGCCTGGGTTTGGTGCCAAGGACACAGGGATGGGGAATTGCAGGGGGAGGGGGAAGCACAGGTCCGGGGCTGACGGGAAGTTGGCACACTCTAGATATGACAGGGGAGCACAGGGGCTCTCTCCACCATGAGGTATACAACTGCACCTGGGGAGGGGTCTGCCTTGGGCCTGGGGCAAGAGCTCTGAGGATGGAAGGGCTGTCCTCTGTACCCAACAGGGCCCCCAATGCCCAGGATTGTTCCTGGAGCTGCGTCCTGGTGCGAGGCCTTACCCAGAGAGACCAGGTGCCCGTAGGTCTCCAGCATCACGTCCCTGTAGAGGCCCCGCTCAGCAGGGCCCAGACGGCCCCACTCCTCCCGGGAGAGGAGCACGGCCACGTCCTCAAAGGTCACCTCACCCTGGAAAGACAGGGGCTGCTGCTCAACTGTGTGTGGCTCAGAGTGGCCCAGGGATGGCCTGACTGGTTGGCCACTGAGCCAGCTATGTCAGGAAGCTGGGGGGTGGGGGGTGTCCCAAGGCCAACCCCTCCTGTTTTCGGTGCCCCGACCAGAGGCCCTGACAGTGTTTGCTGAGGCGGAGCAGGAGGAAGCCCCAAGTGGGGGTGACGCTCACCTGGGGTGGGGCAGACAGGTGCCAAGCCGCCATCGAGTGCTTCCCTGGACGTCCCCGGTAGCAGGCAGGAACCAGTCACTCAGGTGCTGAGGGAGGAGACTTGGCTTCAGGGCCAGGCTCATCCCCAAGGGGCACAGCTGGCCTCCCGGCAGACTTCCCGCCCCCACTGCATGGACCATGCAGGATGCCCCAGGTCCTTGGCCTGCTAAGTTGTCTCATCCAGGAGGACAGAGGTCCTCATGCCTTTTACATGAGAGAATAAATACAATATGTTAAGGGTCGAAGAGGAAAAGTAAAAAAAAAGTCAATAGAAGGCAAAGACAAAGTATAGAAGGTAAAAAATACAAAACTAGTAGAAACAAATCCAATGGATGAGTCATGGCAAGAAATAAAAGCATTAAACTCACCTACTAGAAGCACGAAACTTGTATTAGATACATGAAATGCATCTACTAACCTAAAAAAAACATAACACAGAAAGTCTGAGCACAAGACAAATCAAACACCAATCCAAATAAAGCACTACTAGCTATATGCCTTTTCTGCATCTTTAAAGCTCTTTATTGAAGTGTGACATTCACACAGGAGAGTCGACAAACCCTGACCGCACAGCTACAGTCCTTCTCCCACCTCCCTCGGTGGCCACCTTCCTGATGTCCACCCCACCGGTCCGTTGTGCCCCTGGCGACCTCTGTCGCAGGAATTAAGCTGTCTGCACTCTGCGGGCCTCCTTCCCTCGCAGTGGTGCTTGTGAGCTCATATGCACTGCTGAGTGTGGCTTAGCCATAGTTACACCAATCAAAAAAGAACTGAAAGCAAAAATCACTAATAGGAACCAAAGCACTGCATATTTACAAAAGGAAAACTATCGAAAAGCTGTCATTACAAACGTGTGTACTGCCAACAAACCCTAAAAGGTAGAAAGCCAAAGTTAACTGAAGGAACTTGAATGACAGATCTTAACATACTTCCATCAGAAACGAGTGGATCAATAGAGAATTTTATGTAACGCATAAAGAATACACATTTTTCAAGATGTACATTGAATATTATAAAAAACAACACATACCAGGCAACAAGGAAACTGTCAGCAAATTCCAAACGCTGATATCATTTAGCAGAACATTCTCTGACCCTATTTTTGTTATACTGGAAATACCTGATAAAAAGTACTCCCTCCGGGAAAACCAGAAACTAAGGTAGAAAGAGAAACAAAGGCTATGTGAAGAGAAATGTGTGTCCTTAACATCCTAATTTTAACACAAGAGATATTTAAATAAATCGTCTAAACATTCAACAAGAAATCAGACACATGAAATTAATTCAGGGAAAGATGAAAGAAAATAAAGAAAACGTGATTAAAAGAAACAAAATAATCTTAACATTAGTTCTTTTGAATTAAAATACAAACATGTGGCCAGTCCAATGTAGGGGTGGGGCCGCAGAGAAGAGATGGAAAAGGAAACACTTAAGAACTAAAGGGGGGCCGACCCAGTAGCTCAGGCAGTTGGAGCTCCGTACTCCTAAAGCCGAAGGCTGATGGTTGGATTCCCACATGGCCCAGTGGCCTCTCAAACACAAGGTTGCCAGTTCAATTCCTCGACTCCCGCAAGGAATGGTGGGCTGCACCCCCTGCAACTAACAACGGGCAACTGGACCTGGAGCTGAGCTGCGCCCTCCACAACTAGATTGAAAGACAATGACTTGGAGTAGATGGGCCCTGGAAAAGCACGTTGTTCCCCAATATTCCCCAATAAAATTTAGAAAGTAAAAATAAAAAATAAATGGGTGAATTAAAAAAAATTCTGTATATCACAAAATTAAATGACAAGCTGCAAGGTGAAAGAGGATGTTTGCAAACATACATAAGATAAATATACAGAATGTATTTTAAAATACCAAAATTTAAGACCATTCAATTAAAAAAATTAACTCTAGATATAATCTCGTAAATCACAAATAAAGAAATCACACTGTCCAATAAACATCTGAAAAGATTTTTTCTTTAACTTTTAAAAAAATTTAAGTGTATTTCTCAAGGACCCATCAGCTCCAAGTCAAGTAGTTGTTTCAACCTACTTCTGGAGGGCGCAGCTCACAGTGGCCCATGTGTGGACCAAACTGGCAACCCTGGTGTTAGGAGCATCACGCTCTAGCCAGTTGAGCTAACCGGCTGCCCCTGAAAAGATTTTCAATGTAAGAATTAGGGACATGCAAATTAAAACAAGACTTCTCACCCCACAGACTGGGGGAAATTTAAAATGCTTCACAGTATCAAATGCTGAAGACATGAGGAATCATGGAGACCATCAGAGTTCTATAGGAGTGTACACCGGTACAGCCACTCTGGAAATCCGTGTGACACCACCTGGTAGAGCTAAGACCTGCAAACCCCCCAGTCAGGAAGCCCAATTCTACACATGTGCCCTATAGAAACTCGTTCTAACCACACAAGGCGACACACTGAGTGCCACCGCATGTCTGTGCAGATAAAAGGAGAGGAACCTCACTATCCATCATCAGAGAACAGGCCAGGCCACAGTGGAAAGGAATGAACCACATCAGCGTGACGCGGACAGGGCACAATGCTGTAAGGCTGAGTGAAACTGTACAGTGTAGAATATGAATAGTATGATATATACATAGATTTTTAAAATACAAAAACACCATTAGGTGTGTGGAAGTATAGGAAAATTTGCTGACAGCAAAGTAACAATCAACAGGGTGAAAAGGTACCTAAAGGATGGAAGAAAATATTTGCAAACCATACATCTGATAAGGCGTTAAGATCAAAACTATATAAGCAACTCACACAACTTAATTGCACAAAAACCACATGACCCGACTTAAAAATGGACAAAGGTCCTGAATAGACAGTTCTCCTCAAAAGACATCCCAATAGCCAGTAGGTACAAGAACAGGTGCTCAGCGTCACTGATCATCAGGGAAATGCAAATCAAAATCAATGTGAGCTACCAGCCCACAACCGTCATAATGGCTGTCATCAAAGAGACAAGAGATCAGTGCTGGCGGGGCTGTGGAGCAAAGGGCACCTTCTGCACTGATGGTGGGAATGTAAATCGGTGCACCCACTACAGAAAGAAGTATGAGGTTCCTCAGAAAATTACACATAGAGCTACCTTCTTCCACTTCTGGGTATTTATCCGAAGAAATAGAAATCTGGAGCTGGAGGAGATGCCTGCACCCCCGTGTTCACTGCAGCATTACATACACCCGACAAGACACAGAAACCACCTTAGTGTCCATGGATAGGTGGATGGATAAAGAGAATGTGGCATACATATACAATGCATTATTCAGCCTAAAAAAAGGCAAGCCTACCGCTTGCAACAACACCCATGGAATTGGATGACACTATGCTCAGTGAAATAAGCCAGACAGGGCAAGACAGATACCGCATGATGTCACGTATATGTGGAATATGAAATAGTCCAAAGCACGGAAGCAGAGTCGATGGTATGTACCGGGGGCTGGGGGTTGCGGCGGCGGCGTGCGTGTGCATGGGCTGGTTACCCGGCGCCGGATGATGGGGGACGGGCAGGGGGCGGTCCCGGGCCTTCCGGGAGGCACAAGCGGCCCGAGGAGACGACGTGAGAAGGGGTGTCAGGTGGGAGGATGCCGGGCCAGGGGACTGGGCTTGCCGGGGAACCCCGGGCGGGAGGTGTCGCCCACCGCGGGGCGCACCCCGGCCCTGAGCATCCCGGCGGACACTAGGGGATGAGTGCGCACCCAGCCCCCGGGAAGCTCCGCTACCCCAGCCCCGCCCCGCCCAGTCGGGCCCGCACTCACCTCGGCGTCGCAGAGCAGTGCCCACCCGACCACGCCCCGCCTGTCCCACCGGCCCCGCCAATCGAAGCCCAGCGGAAGTGACACAAGCCCCGCCCCCTCGCGTCCCGGCCGGTGGCGCCCTCGGGCCGCTCTGGGAAATGGATTTCAGGTCTTGTTGGTTGGTCTCCTACGAGAACTGTAAATGCGGTGCCACAAATCGGGAACGCTGCGACCAGGTGGCAGCATGGAACCGTGATTCCCGAGGCTGCAGAACCCAGGCACGGGTGAGGCTTTGGGGACCAGTTTGGAAGACCAGTTTTTTTCAGAGAAACTACCTAGTGAGCTGCTGAAGGTCTTTCTTTCCCAGAACCACACCCTTCCCCAGAGTGAAGAGGGTGTCTACTGGTCAAAGGAGCCCTTCTGAGCCTGACCCACTACCCCCAGCCCCACCCCCTGTAAATGGGGCCATGTCCACTCTAGACAGGGCCTCCTCGTGTGCCTGACTGCTTCTGCAAACCCTCCCTAATGTCCAGTGTCTTGGCCAAAACCGCAGGCCACTGTAGCCAGAAGCAAGCAGCAAAGCAATGGCACCTTATGGTCCAGGCACCAAGGCTAGTGTTTTCCTTCAGGAGACATTGCCTTCCTGTCTTCTCTACCTATGACCGAGGCTGTGGCCCTGCTGGCGTCACTGCCCAGGTGTAGTGGGTGGCCAAGGGCAGGTGAAGCCAGACTGAGGGCCGGGGGCCAGGTTAATGACATACGCTTAACAGATGGGTATGGACTATGAGAGCAGGGAGCCCCAGGAAGGCATCATCCAGAAGGGACCCTGTAGCACACAGCTTCTCGTGTAGTAGGTGACGAGGAGTGCTGCCAAGCGTGGTCAGTGGCCTGCAACTCCTCTGCTATTGGCTCCCAAGAAACCACTGCGGCAGGGACAGGTCTGAGTGCGAACACACGAATGGGCCTCCACTCCCGTTACCTGCTCAGCAGTGTCTGTGCCAGTTGTCAGCTTTGACAGAACTGTTGCCAACTTTGGTACAAGGTACCATGGGGTGTGGCCAAACAGGAAGCCCATTCGTTGAGAACCCCCTGGACCTCTCCTCATAGGGCCGCTTCAGGTGCACCACTCACACCTCACCTAGATTCTCCTGGAACCCAGGACAAGTTAACGAATGCAGGTGTAGGGTGGGCTTCTCTGCTCCGTGTGCCAGGTGGGGCTCCAGGGACCGATCACCCCCACCTCTTCACCAGAGCTTTCTCTGCTCATGGCTACACCTGCTCCATGTTCCTTCTCCCTATACCTGGATCTTACCAGCAGTGCTCCCAGCAGGGCCCTTCCCAACAAAAACAGGCAAACAGCATAGTGGCAAAGGGAAAGACTTTATTGAGTCCCCCAGCCCTAGTTCTCTTTCTCCTGCACAGTCTTAGTTCCCCGTAGACGCCCGGTCCGGCGGGCAGCGATGAGACCCACTTTGCGGCCAGCAGGGGCATCTCTGCGGATGGTAGAGGGTTTGCCGATGTGCTGGTGGTTGCCACCTCCAAACGGATGCTCCACAGGCTGTAGGCAGAGGGAGGTGTTGTCAGTGTTGGGGCAGCCGGTGCCTACACACCTTTACCCAGAGGCTCACACCCCAGACCTCCCACCACATTCCAGGAAGGAACCGGCCCATCCAGCCTGTCCCTGTACCCTGAACACCCCACTGCCCATTTCCAGGCTACTCACATTCATGGCCACACCCCGCACACGGGGCCAACAATTCCTCTTTGCCTTGTACTTGTGGTAGGCTCGGCCGGCCTTCAGGATGGGCTTGTCAATGCGGCCACCTCCGGCCACCACACCTATCAGAGAGATCTGGCATCACGCACTTCCCAGCGCACAGGACTCGCCTTCAGCGAGACCAACATCCCCTCCTGGTTCCTTGTCAGCACCCCACCCCAAACCAACCACTTCTGGATATATCATCGCACGGTTCCCAAAAGCCTGAGTCAACTGACAGCGAGTTTCTCCAGGATCCGAGAGGCAGCAAGGCCAGGCCTCTGCCCATGTCATCTGGGATGCCCATCTCGACCCTGGGTTATCCAGGGAAGCCCTTGCCCCTCCACATCTGACACTGGGCAGGTCCCTCAACCCTGAAGCCCAACCGGAAGGCTGACCCAACCTGCCACATCTCAGCCTGTTTGGCTTATTCTGTGAAAACACTCTCGACAGCCTGCCCTAGGCAAGACTGAGTTTGTCACAAGGACCTGAAGGTGTCGTTGCCCAACAGCAGTGAACAAACCTCGATCCAAATCCTTGTTAATACACTTACTGGGTGGTTTTAAAGGAGATCACAGCTCTTTCAAAAGGCTGTCAACAAGGGGAGGCAGGAGCAAGGGCCACACAGGTGGAGGTCATGCCAGAGTGCGGACGGGTCCTGCCACTAACCCCGTCTCCCTCCATTCCTGACCAGCAGTCATGCAAGTGTTACTGAACCCACTTCCCAGTTATAACTCCAAAACAGTGCACGTGCTAAGCTTTAGTGGAGCAGGCCCTTAGGTTCCAGGACCCAGGTGACCCACAGCCCACAGTTGCCTGCCACTCACCGACCACAGCTCTGTTGGCGGAGGAAATGACCTTCTTGGAGCCGGAGGGCAGCTTCACTCGGGTCTTTTTGGTCTCAGGGTTGTGGGAGATGACAGTGGCATAGTTGCCGGAGGCTCGGGCCAGCTTGCCCCGGTCACCAGGCTTCTCCTCCAGACAGCACACGATGGTGCCCTCAGGCATGGTGCCCACCGGGAGCACATTGCCAATATTCAACTGAGCTGTAAGGTGAAGCAGTAGGGGTCATTCAGCACAGCAAGGTGTTGTCTGAACGCCTGCTAGACAGAGGTGACGCAAATCCTCTGCACAGCACCCCACTCAGGGTCCTGCCTGCTGCTACAGCTCTCCAGGAACCCCCTCGTAGGTTCGGCCCAGCAGGACTCAAGCAGTGAGGCCTCCTCCTGGATGCCTCCTCGGCCCGACCTAGGATGTGAGTGAGCCTCCTGGTGCAGCCCCGACCCCTCCCCAGCCCGACCTCCCATCCCAGGAGCGCGCCTTACCCTTCTTGCCACAGTACACGAACTGGCCGGTGTGGATGCCTTCGGCGGCAATGAACAGCTCCGTCCGCTTCTTAAACCGGTACGGATCGCGGAAGACAACTTTGGCGAGGGGCGCGCCGCGACCTGGGTCATGGATGATATCCTGCGGGCCGAAGCGGCGTGAGCGTGTGGACCTGGTGGGACACCCCGCGCCCCTTCCCGCCCCGGCCGGCGCCCCGCACCTTCACGATGCCCTTGATGTACCCGTGCCGCTCGGCGAAATCCACGGCGCGCAGACGCGCGGCGCCCTTGCGGTGCTTCACGTGCGCGCGGAACACGGAGCCGGCACCCTTCCTCTGCCCACGGATCACGCGGCCCATGGCGGCTATCTGGGGGCAGCTCACAGTCAGCACCCGCGCGGCCCAGGCACACCCGCCACCCGGCTTCAGGGCCCTTTCCCCAGGCTCCTCCCTCCAGTCCCCGGCCCCCTCTGCGCTCCCATCCCCGGCCGTGCACCCCCGTGTCCTCTCAGGAGCCCGCCTAGGTCCTTGGCGAGCATCAGGGCGCCGGATGGCGCCGGATGGCACCCAGGCCTCAGCGCCCCAACATGTCTCACCTGCTGCCTAGTGCGGCCGAAAAAGGAGATGAAGCGCTCGCGAACTGCCTTATCTTCCGGGGCCGGGCTGAAAGTCACTTGACTTCCGGGTATGTGCCGCGCGGGTAGTGTACGCCGGGACTTGTAGTCCTCCCTCGCCGCCGGGGCCTCCGCGCAGGCGCACTGGCGTGGCCGGGCCCGCGGTGCCCAGGAGGTCCGCAGGTCTGGCCCGCCCGCCGCTCTCCCGCCGCGCGGTCGTTGTGTGTGCGGGGCCGGGGAGGAGGGTGGAGGGGTGCCGCAGCCTCACTGAGGTCTCCCGGAGGGCAGGAGTCGCCCACTAAGCAGCTGAGGGGTCACCGAGGGATTGAGTGATTTGTTCAGGCTCATGCTACCCCCAACAGAGTGACACTGAGTTAGGCATAGTGCTTGGGCACATGGACTGTGGGGTCCCCGAGATGGTCCCACAAGTCCCTAGGATGCAGTGTGTATGTTGGGGGGGGGGGGGGAAACATGTCCTCCCTGTATCTTGCAGATGGCTGCCAAGGCCCTGGATGCAGCCAGAAGGCAGCTGACCAGACCAATTGCAGGACGTGGGATCAGACCTTGACACAGGTAGATGGTCAGTGCCACAGTCTGAGGCGAGACTGGGACAGCAGTGCCAGCCCAGGAGCCCCAGGGGGTGTCTGGCGGCTGTAAGACCCCCATTGGGGGCCCTGGACCAAGAGAAAACTGCGAGGTGCTGCTCTGGAGGGCTGGCTTGTGTGGGATCCTTCCAGAGGCCTACCTGGAGGTGGTGGATGTGGACTCAAGGGAGGGCAGCCAGAGGTGGGGCTCTGGGAGCTGCAGACACCCATCTAATGTTTACCACGCTCCTGCCTCGTGCTGGTTGGATCTGTCTTAGCAGAGATGGGGATCCCCTATCTCTGCAAAGACCCGTGTCCCCCACCACAGTCTGGAGACCTGTGATTGACTCCATCTCAGGTCAACCCTGTGAGGCCACTGAGCCTAGCACACAGCAGGGGCTCTGCACATCTGGGTCACCTGATCATGATGGCCATTATGGGTGGGAGCAGCCATACTGGGGATGGGGCTCTCAGGCTGTGGAGAGGGGTCCTACCCACGGGGTGGCTTTGCTCATGCTGCTCAGTAAGGTCCCTCTCTCATGCAGTCCAACTTCACCTGCATTGCAAACTTTATTCTTAGAAATTATTTATTTCCTTTTAAAGTTGTTCTTTAAATGTTTTTTGTCGCAAGTAATTTGGTATAAACCATGACCCTCTTCTGTCTTGTTTGGTTTGGCTTCGCACCCCCAGCGTCAGCTGCCCTGAGGCAAGGAACAGAGCACTGTGCCCCCTTCATCTCTAACATGGGAACAGTAACGCTGTCTTTCGTAGGGTTATTGTAAGGGTTAAATGAGTGAATACACACACACAGGACATAAAGTGCACCTACAAAAATCACCAGGGCTGAGGAAGTCACGGAGTGGCCATTTTCAGGCTCAGACAGGAGAGGTAGTCTCAGAGAGTGACCAGAAGGAAGCTCACGGAGGCTTCAAGGTATAACCAACTGGTGACAGGGGGGCTAGTTTCACAGGGTGTTCAGGGTGTGAAAATTCATCGTGCTGCTTGCTGCCGGTGTTTGTAATTCCTTCCTGTGTATTTTACTTCTAAAAGTGGTGTTCCTTCAAGGTGTGCAGGGAAATGGTAAAAATTCCTGGGAGGTCTTTGACCTCCAAAAGCTGGGGAAGGGGTGGGGTCCAAGCCTATATTTCCAAGGAGAAAAGGAACCCAGCTAATACTTGAGGTAAAATTGGAATAAAGAGATGCTCATGTATGTCCAAAACCAAACAAAAATGATGGAAAATATACATGTTGAGACAAACAGAACCAAATTTAAATCAAACACAAGAGTCAGTTCTTTCATAAATGTTTGAAGTAGCTAAATATATACGCAGAACTTCGTTATCTTGTAACTGGGAGCATGTACCTTTTGACTCATCCATTTCCCCCCCAGCCACAGCCGTCATCCCTTTCGTGCTCGGTCATCCCTTTGTTGGTGCAGTCTCTGGCCCCTGCTGGTTGCTGAGACCAAAGGACAAGAATGCCCCTCCCCCCGCCCCCCCCCCCGCCCCCGCGCGAGTGTGGAGGCTTAGCCCCAGAACCTCTGGAGTACTCCTCCCGACCCTGTGAACTCAGAGAGAGACCTGAGGCCAAGGTGGAGACCCCCACCCCACTCGAGGCTTCATGGCAGCAGGGCTGCTCCCCCTCCCTTGAGAATACAGCAGTGACCTCACTGACAGCGGCCTTGACTCCCAGAGCTAAACAGATCCCTGAACATCCCTGACGTGGCCCCCATCTGCCTGGACAGCAGGATTTGTGGTCACAGGAGGCTGTTGAGTTCAAAGCCCTGGCCATGTACTTCATGAGAATAGAATGGTGTTGCCTGTCACCCAACCAGCGGGCACTGTACAGGGACATGATGCTGGAGACCTACTGGCACATGGCCTTGGTCGGTGAGGGTCGCCGGTCCCAGACCCCCAGCATCTCCACAGCCACACTGGGGACTTGCTTCCTTTCCAGCGTGGAGTCCCACACGTTGGGAGGGGGAGCGAGGGCCCGCCATCGCCCCGTGGCCACCCACCTGCCCGCTGCTGGGCAGTAGGTCTCCCCCACCGCTCCCAGCACCCACATGTGCCCCGTGGCCTCCCGCCAGGTGGTGGGCCTGCCTTTCACCATTCCTCCCAGACGCGAGCTGTGGGTGAGTCGGCCCGACCTGCGAGCTTCCTGGTTGCCAAACCAGCACTGATCCTTCTGGAGCAAGTGGAGGAGCCAGGGGCCTTGATTCTGCAGGTGGGTGAAAATAGAGGGACCAAGGCCAGCCAGTGCCCGGGTGAGTGCAAGACGCAGGGAGGCCGGGTCTTCACACAGCTCCTTGCATCCTTGTAGGCCCTGGGTGCTCATGCTGCGCTGTAGCTCCTCACAGCAGGGCCAGGTTTCCTACTAAATGCTTTGCTTGTCGTCCAAGGTCAGCCACAGGTTCACCCGCTGCGAGCACTCGCGCATCCACAGCTGGGAGAGGCGCTGTGCGTGCGGCGAGTGCGGGCAGCGCTTCATCCGCGGGGCCTCGCTCCTCAAACAGCGCCAGCTGCACGCGGAGGCGAGGCCCCGGAAGGACGGCGGGCGCCAGCGCGCCCTGCGGGACGAAGCACGGAGGGGCCGCGCGGGGGCCCACCTTCGCCAGAGCTCTGTATACCAGAAGCCCTTCAGACACGAGTTCCTGCTGCTCCTGCACCACAGGCTGCACATGGGAGGGCGACAAGACGTTTGAGTGCAGAGACTGTGGCAAGGCTTTCCTTAGGAGCTCCACGCTGGCTGCGCGCTACCGGCGCCACAACGGCCAGAGGCTGGCTGCTCAGCTGCCGGGCCTGGGGGAGGGCTCGCAGCCGGCTGGCTGCCCTCCTCGAGCAACAGCAAGTCCCCGACAGGCAGTGCTCCGCGGGGGGCAGGCCACGTGGGTGCAGCAGGGCATTCGTCTGGGATGGAGAGGAAGGCCAAGCCGGAGTGGGTCCCTACCCCACCCTCCAGCCCGCGTGCCCACAGGAGTGCGGCATCTGGAAGCCCACTAAGTGGGCCTGGACACTCGCATCGGCTTCAGTAAGCCAAATGGGGGTGGCGCTGGGTTTTGTTTTCTTGCTCATCTATTTTCCAAATACTGACTTGTGATCAGAAAAAAGAATAATAGCTTAGTGTCATGATCAGGCCCTGTTTGCAAGAGCTCCAGCCACCCCGCGGGAGCTGGAGGGACACAGAATCCCAGTGCCTGGCATGGGAACATTGGGAGGTCACTGGGACACGGGGTTTGGAAGTGAGCCAGGGCTGGGGGGCTGGTGACCCGATTCCAGGACTCAGGCAGGGTCCCAGACTCCCTCAGGAGCCCCAGCTGGGATGGCTGTGCCCTGCCTTCCTCAGGCCTCAGGCGGAAGGTGCTCACTGGGAGACGCCCCCAAGGGCCTGCTGTCCTGGGAGCCTGTCTGTCGTGCAGGGCGTCCGGTGGGGTCTCTGGTCCCACTCCCCACATAAGAACACAGGACATGGTGAGGCCAAAAAGGAACACCCACGGAGCCATAGGTAGGGGAGTCATACCACTATACTCTCACTGGCGGCTGGGTTGGAGACACAGGAAACAGGAGCCACACAATTCTCAACCCTCACTGCGCCGCTTGCAGACTCAGCCACCATCTTCTTGCTAGCTCCCCCTTTTTCTTTTTGCTACTAGCCTAGCCACGGCAGTTATATTCATGGCTAATGGCTCACTGGTTACAGCTGACGGCCAACTAGCCACAGCTGCTGGCCACTTGATCACAGTCGATGGCCATTCACTACCTGAGCCAGCACCTTTCTATGTGAGGCCGAGAGCCTGGAAACTGCTTTTTGGGGCTCTGTCCCCACACTGTCTTAGCCACCACTGGTCACCATCAGCCTCACCCAACAGCGAGAAGGCTGACGGGCTTCTGTGGCAGTTTCCAAAACATGAGATAGAAAGGAAGCTGTTATGCCTCAGCCACACTGAGGGCTTGACCTGCGAATGCCTGTTTTTAATTAACGTGTTTTCTTCCTACATACAAACTTGATGTGAGGGATTTGGAAAATGCAGAAACTTTAAGAAAAGCAACATAAAAAAGTGCCCTTTGTCTCACTCTCCAGAAATCGGTATTGTAATGTCTGTGGTGCTTTCTTTCTAATGCACAGTTACTGTTTTCGAAATTGGAGTTACGTTTTGCCTAGAGTTTTGTACCTACTGATTGGATGATGCCCGTGTGTGTGCCATCTCATGTGCTTTACTTAGCAGCTCTCTCATTGTCAGACATCTGTCTTTTCCCCCACAGTGTCGCTGTTACCGTTAAGCCCACAGTGGGCATGTGCACTTTTGCCTGTGTCCCTGACTGCTTCCTTGGGGTTGAGGAGGGCTTCCAGGTCAGGGGTACTGGGAGTAGGGACGACCTGCTTTTAATTTCATTAATCTTGAGAAATGCCACTCTCGTTTTTATTTGCTTTTCTTGGCCTTTTTATGGGTGAGTTCCCAGTAGGCTCTTGTATTCATTTTTATTGAATTTGGAAGACCTCTGTGTTGAGTTCCAATCCCTTTCCCATGATATCCCCATTTCCTCAATTGTGACACAGACCACAGGTGTTTGGGTTGGGGTGGGAGGTAAGCTGCATCTTAGAACAGAGGCAGTGATATATTATAAATATTTTCCCCAGTTCTTTCTTTGCTTTTAATAATGAGGTTTGTTTTGTTTTATTTTGTTTTTTTAAGATTTTTTTATTGGGGAAGGGGAACAGGACTTTATTGGGGAACAGTGTGTACTTCCAGAACATTTTTTCCAAGTCAAGTTGTTGTCCTTTCAATCTTAGTTGTGGATGGTGCCGTTCAGCTTCAAGTTGTTGTCCTTTCAGTCTGAGTTGTGGAGGGCGCAGCTCAGCTCCAGGTCCAGTTGCCGATGCTAGTTGAGGGGGCGCAGCCCACCATCCCTTGTGGGAGTCGAACTGGCAACCTTGTGGTTGAGAGGACGCGCTCCAACCAACTGAGCCATCTGAGAGCTCAGTGGCAGCTCAGCTCAAGGTGCCATATTCAATCTTTAGTTGCAGGGGGTGCTGCCCACCATCCCTTGTGGGTCTCGAGGAATCGAACTGGCAACCTTGTGGTTGAGAGCCCACTGGCCCATGTGGGAATCGAACTGGCAGCCTTCAGAGTTAGGAGCATGGAGCTCCAACCGCCTGAGCCACCGGGCCGGCCCAATAATGAGGTTTTTAATACAAAAAATACAATTCCCCTGTGGCCAAAATTATCTGTCCTGATATGATTAGAAAAGACTTCCTTCCACACCCCAAGATTTTATAAAACGTTTTCTTTACTTTGGTTAAGTTACTAAAGTAATATGTATTTGTAGTAAAACAACAGCAAAACCTCAATGTAGAAATAGAAAATAAAAGCGCCCTTCCTTCTTCCTTACCACCCAATCTCCTCCTTTCTCCCAGACACACCACCGTTAACAGTTTGGGTAGTTCATTCCTGTCTTCCCCTCTACATTTCAAGCAGTCAGTATATGTGTGTCTGTAGTTTTACAAACAGGATGCTTGTGCATATATTTGCTATGACTTTTGATGTGTTTACTTGCTGGGCTGAACTATTGTCCCCAGAATTCTCTCTCAGGTGGGTTCTGGACAAGGAAGGAAGGTGGCAGCCACTGTCGGTCACACACCTTCCCAGTATTCTGACACTAACTTAGGTGCTACTGTGAAGGGATTTTGCAGATGTGATTAAAGTACCTAATCAATTGACTATGTTAATCAAAGGGAGATGATCCTGGTGGGCCTGGCCTAATCAGCTGAAAGGCTTTTCAAAGCTTAGGCTTCCCTGAGACTCCTGCCTGTGGAAAAGCATCAGCTGGTGGTCTTGCCCTACTGAGTCACAGCTCTGAGGCCTTTGAGCTTGTTTAGCTGCCCCCACGACTGCCGGCTGCTTACTTCCTCCTTGTTGTGCTTCTCGGTTGGACCCTGACTGACCCACAACCTTCTGCACCTTGGCTTTTCCACAAGTACATAGAAGTGTCCTTCCATGCGGGGAGAAGCACAGCTACCCCATTCTCCGTGGTGTGGATGTGCCGTTGGTGACAATTGTATCTGTATGAGTAGACATTGCATCGCTGCCCACCCCATGTGCACACAATGCCATCATAAGAGCGTTTACGTAAATCCTGGCTGTTATCACTTTCTGTAAACGTGAGAGCTGCTGCCTCAAAGGTTGAGACACTGTCTTCACAGGACTCAAGGTTTTGTGAGGCTTCAGTGTCTGGGCGATTCCAGGTCCCTGCATGTGGTAGTCGCACAGCAACCTAACCGTTTGTCCCCTCCTGCCTTTCCATAAGAAAGGAAGGATTGTGGAACTGTGCCTCTTTGGGATTAGAGTTTTATGACTCGTGTCTCTCCGCCTGGTCTCCAGAAAGAAGAGTTTACAGTCAAAGATGAGTAAGATTCCTTACGGAAAGAACAACTCAAGCCAGACGAGACCCCGTTGAGACCCCTGATGAGCTGCTGTAAAATAAATGGAAAGGAGCTGTGTCTCCCTTACCCCATGCTTGAGAAAAGCAGCTGCTGACTCTTGCTGCTCCCTCTCACCTAATTGTGAGAGCGGTCCATTAGAGCTATAAGATCTCGCTCTTACTGCTCAGCTCATGGAATGGCTCATCACGAGAGACTTTCTCCACCCCCCGGGAGGTGCATACCGCACCTTAGATATCATGGGACTGTATGCTTCAGTTGCTGTGGGACCTACAATTGGGCTCAAAAAGTATTTTTTAAATTTTGCAAGAGTTTCACAGGCCGTGCCTAAAATCATGTGATTCCTTTTTTTTTGTAATCAATAAATACCCCAGTCGACCCTATTCGGTGCTCCAGTCTCTTGAGGCTGCGAGTCCCTTGGTCCTCTGTGATTTAACTGTATTTGAGTTTCTGCCTCTTTATTATAGTTTAACCCTCGTCGCCTCCCTCGTTTTCCACGGCTTGTGTTGTGCAGGTCGCAACACCTGCCTCACTCCCTTCTCAACCTCCAAGCTCAAGCCGGGGCTTCCATTGGCCAAACACAATTGGAAGCCAGTAGTCAGGGAAGTCCACTGACAGTTGACCTGGGCAGAGATGGAGTGCAGAAGGAGGAGAGAAGCCAACCTGGGAGAGCAAATGTGAGCAGGAGGCACCGCCACGCATGACCGAAGTGCTCTTCCAACGCTGCTTGCTGTGCTCTCATTGACTTTGAACACACCATGCTGTACTGCTCAGGGCTCCTTAGACTGCGCCTCTGAAAGTTGGCCCTTCCTCTGTCAGCTGTCCTGCGGCGAATACCCCAGACAGAAAAGTAGAGTCTGCTTTTGGGGGATGCCACATGTCAGATCCCTTAGGCTGTCTGGCGTTCTCCCCGTGTCCCCCAAGTTCCTGCAATCCACACGGGGCCTGAGCAGAGCGCCGTGTCCTCCCATTGGGGCCGAATCCCGATTCGGCTGCCTGCGCTGTCCGCGGTGCTGAAGCCTCCTGGCGCAGCCGTGAAGAATGCGCTCTATAAGGTAGTGTGGCCGGGGGCTGCGGCCAGATGCCTATGTTCTCAGGGCTGTTTACAAGGTCCGAAGTAAAGAGGATTCGGGTGATTCTGTGTGAAGAATGAGCAGAGAGAAGTGCTCCTGAGCTTTTCCTGTGCTGACACGTGGTCTTGTGGTACCCGTAGAGCCCCAGCACGGAGGGAAGGAGGCTGTGGCCAGCGTCACCTCCTGCCCGCCTCCATTACTCTGTCCCTACATTCATCTGCGAGCCTGTCTATGGTGCAGCTACAACCCGTCATGACTTCCTCGCCTTTCTCTGCCTCTGGATGCCACTAATGGATTTCAGAACCTGTTCCTCACAGAACCATAAAATTGGAACCTCACTGAGATGGTGTGCAGTTCTTCTGCGTCAGAAAGAAGACAGAAGTCTCTATTTTCCTTAGGACCAAATATCCTGGAACGTGCTGCCCCGCAAACCATGTTCTTGGGCCAGTCCCCACAGTACGGTAGAAAGTGTGACAAAGATTGACGCCCACCTCAATTCTCCCTGGTGTCCTGTGTCCCAGACTTTGCTTCTTGTCAGTGTGTTCCTACTTCATCACTCTTCCTCCTTGGGAAGGGTTCCGGCATTGCTATAGGAGGTTCCCCACCTGGGATCTGACCTCATGTTCCTGCATTTTAGCAGAGAGGCTCCAAAGACGCTCCCTCCATCTACACCCATTTCCCACCCCGCTACACAGGCGCAGGCGTGTCTAGAGCCGTTTTCTCCTCCTCAGTCCTCACTGGGGAAAACAAGAC
Organism: Rhinolophus ferrumequinum; assembly: GCF_004115265.2. NCBI lineage: Eukaryota > Metazoa > Chordata > Mammalia > Chiroptera > Rhinolophidae > Rhinolophus > Rhinolophus ferrumequinum. The sequence goes on along the minus strand of NC_046297.1, from coordinate 73,316,065 downwards.
AAAACCGGGAAGGGCAGATACCCTTTCTTCTGAGTTAAAGGAAATACTGGAGCAATGAGGGAGTGTTCAGTTTTACATCAATGTTTGTGAATTTGAAAGTTCTCAAGTTGTCCTTAATTTGGGGAAATAGGGCAAAAGAAAGCAAGAAAATAATGTAAGGAAGTAAAGGCGGTGTGACAGGACTCACAGAAAAGCTGGGCTCTATGATAGTACATTTTAGCCAGGGGTGCAGCCTTCGCAGAAACAGTGAGGAAGATCTGGACACTCTGAGGACGTCCTGTGGGACAAGTAAGGGTACAGTGATTTGGGGTCTGACCCAGGTGAAAGGAATCCTACTACTCCCACCTTGCCAGCTGGGTGATGGTGACCCTCATCTCATGGGACTGTTGAGGACACACGTACCACATAGCCAAAGAGTCGATGGATCCTATTCTTAGGACATGGAGCTGGAGAATGCAAGCCGATAAAAGTGGTGTCTAAGTTTCAGAAAGTTTGAAAGGAGGTAGCGGTGAGAAATGGCGCTGGTGGGAGGGAATGGATGAGGTCACAAAAAAAGCCTATTTTTCAGCTCTGAATTTTTTCCCAATTTTTTTTAAATTGGGGAATAGGAGCAGAACTTTATTGGGGAACAGTGTGTACTTCTGGGACTTTTCCAAGTCAAGTTGTTGTCCTTTCAGTCTTAGTTGCAGGGGGCGCAGTCCACCATCTCTTGTGGGAGTCGAGGAGTTGAACCAGCAACCTTGTGGTTGAGAGTTCGCGCTCCAACCAACTGAGCCATCTGGCCACCCAGGAGCTGAACGGCAGCTCATTGACTTCATTCTAGTTGCAGAGGGCGCAGCTCGCTGGCCCATTTGGGAATCGAACTGGCAGCCCCTTTGCCCAGAGCTCGCGCTCTAACCAACTGAGCCACCCGTCCGCCCCTTTCCCAATGTTTTTTATTGTGGTAAAATACACATAACATAATATTAATCATCTTACCCACTTTAAGTGTACAGTTTGATGGTACTAAGTAAATTCACATTGTTGTGCAACCATCCCCACCAATCATTTCCAGAACTCTTTTCATCTTGCAAAACTGAAACTCTGTCCCCATTAAACAATAACTCCCCATTCACCCCCTCCCAGCCTCTGGCAACCACCATTCTACTTTCTGTCTCTATAATTTTGACTGTTCTAGATACTTCATATAAGTGGAATCATACAGTATTGCCCTTTTGACTTATTCTACTTAGCATAATGTCCTGAAGGTTCATTCATGGTGTAACGTGTGATAGAATTTCTTTTTTTCATCTTTGTTTTTTTTTCTTTTTCCCCTTTTTCCACCTCCCCCTTCCCCCAACTCCGGTTCAAGCCATTGTTCTCAGTCTAGTTGTGTAGGACACAGCTCCCTGGCCCAGGCTGGTATTATGAGCCTTGCCCTCCCCCTGGCTGAGGCAGTCGGTTGCCAGTCAGCCGCTCACAGCAGCTCACAGTGGCTCTCGCCGGCTGCGGGCCACTCCTGGCAGCACATGGTAGCCAACGGCAGCCCACGGGCCACTCACGCTGGCCACCGGCCACTCCTGGCAGCACACGGTAGCCAACGGCAGCCTACATCAGTCTATGGCAGCACACGCCCACCCTCGGATGCTCGGAGCAGCCCAGCTCCAGGCAGAGCTGTTGTTCACCATCTTAGCAATAGAGGGCGCAGCTCACGGGCTCATGTGGGAATCCAATGGGAGATCTCAGCGTTATCAGAGCTAGGCTCCAACCACTTGAGCCCCTGCGCTGGCCCAGAATTTCTTTTTTAAGGTTGAGTAATATCCCATTGCATGACCAGACCACATTTTGTTTAACCTTTCATCCATCCATGGACACTTGGGTTGCTTCCACCTCTTGGCTATCGTGAATAATGCTGCCATGAACACGGATGTGTAAATCTCTCTCTGAGACCCTGCTTTCAATTCTTTTGGGTATACACCCCATAGAGGAATTGCTGGGTCATATGGTAATTCTGTTTTTTTTTTTTTTTTTTTTTTTTTTTTTTTTTTTTTTGAAGAGATTTATTGCAGGTAATTGGCTCACGCCATTGTGGGGCCAGGCAAGACAAGTCAGAAATCTGCAGAGCCAGAGGTCAGGAAGAAGGGCCGCTGGAACTCTCCAGCATGAGCTGAGCCTCAGCTCTGCTCTTAAGGCTTTTTTTTTTTTTCTCTAACTTTTTTTTTTTCGCCTTTTTTTTTTTTAATTTATTGGGGTGACAATTGTCAGCAAAATTACATAGATTTCAGGTGTACAACTCTGTATCACATCATCCATATAATTCTGTTTAATGATTTGAGAATCCTCCATACAGTTTTTCACAGTGGCTGCACCATTACATTCCCACCAACAGTGAAAGAGGGTTCCAATTTCAACACATGCTTGCTGACACTTGTTTTGTTTTTATTTTTTTAATAGTAGCTATCGTAATGGATGTGAGCTCTGACGTTTTTAAACTTGCAGTGTTCAAATGGACACTAATGGGAAGCAGCTTCCCTCTTGTAATAGAACCCAAAATTATTAGTGATGTTTGGTAAAGTGACTTTTGTAAAAGGTGCATCTCTGAATCCCATTTCAGCCATGTTTTTCCATATTTGGGCTCCATCCCTGTTAAGTTTGAACCTCCATTCTGAGTGAAGGAAATCTGTTTCATTTCTGAAAACCTTCTTTTTCAGCTTTTATTTTCCTTTAAAGAAAAATAAGCTTGCTTTCCCAGAGGTTAGTCAGTCTTTCCAACAAGTTTCTATCTATCGAGAACTTGTGGTCTTTTTTGAGCACGGAAGAGAGAGGCAGGACAGAAACATCACAGGCTCTCAGTAGGAGAAAAGGCGCATACCAGACAGGAGTCAGGAATGGCAGGAGGTGGGCCCAGGACTGGTGATGACGAGGCCTCTGTGGAACAGGCCCTGTCACCCGGAGAACACCTGCGGTTTCCACAATGCTACTCTGACACTCAGCCCCACAGCTGGACGTTCCTCCCAACCCCCCTCCAACAGGGGGCACGGCCTGGGTCCCACGTCTCCGCAGTCCTGGAACCTTGAACGTGCCCAGCGGGTGCCTTCTACTGTAGGAAAGCCCGGGCACAGATCTAGTGGGGGGACCACAGCCCACCGGCTGGTGATCGGAGTTGCGCGGGTCCCAGCCCGTGCGACCCTCTGGCTCCCCGCCAGCTTCACCGGGGTCCACACCGCCCTTTGGCCACCGGGACCTCGACTACCCAGGCACACAGGTGCCCAGCCCGGATCCGGCCCCTCCCCCTCCCCCGGCCTCCGGCCCCGCCCTCCATGGGATCGGGCCCCAACCCAGCAAAGACAGGGCACCGCCCCACCCGAGTCCTGCTCCGCCCTCCCCGGACTCTGCTTTCCCTCTGCCTCTGGCCCCGCCCCTTCCCCGAAGCTCAAGCGGCTGAACTGGGAACCACCGAGACGGCGGAGACTCCGAGCCGCCCAGAGGGGCCGGAAGTCTGCGTGACGGAGCGGGCGCGGGCGTCCAGGCCCGTTTCCGGCGTCGTCGCGTATTTGGAGCCTTCGGCGGTCCTCGGGGACGGTGAGTCGGACCGACGGCGGCGGCGCCTATAGGCGGAGGTGCCGCGGTCGATCCCCGCGTCTTCCCGCCTCCGGCACTGCGGGCCCGGCGCTCCCTGGGCTTTTCCGCGAGGAAGCTCGGCAAGGCCGTGAGCGCCTGGCGGGGAAGGGGGTCGAGCCGCGGTTGCATTGGCTGGCGGAGGAGGCAGGCGTTTGTCCCGCAGGCCCGGCCGCCTGGCAGGCTCGCTGCCCGCAGTCCCCGGCCGCGGCCTTCCCTCCACCCTGTTCTTGGGAGATCCTTGTTTCTCCTCCCGGCGGAACCACCCCTTCCAGGCCCCTCTTTTTCTGTCACTTACTACCCCTTAGTGACAGTGGCCACAAGGGCTGTGCCTTGGGCGGGGTAGGATGTTTGCCTTGTGAATTCTGGCAGCGGCTCAGGGCCTGCCCGTCTCTACCGGGGACCCAGGATCCCGCGCTGGCAGCAGCACTCCTGACGAGGCCCAGGTGGGGGCCCGCCCGGCAGTGGTCACTGCTTCCCTGGTCAGCCTCGCTGTGCACACGGCCTGGGGCGTGTGCCCACAAGCCGCTTTGTGAGGCAGAAGCTCCACTAGGAAGCCCACTTGTCATTCCGACCTACCAGGGAGATGTACGGGGAGGCGAATTCCTACATCCACTGGCCTTTGCCCAACGCTACATTGTCAGGCTTCTGTCTTCCAACCTCCAACCTCCAGTCACACCGTGCTTCCCCTGCCTGCCCCCACTGGCTCCTTCCTTGCTCAGGCCCTTTGCTGCCTGGAGTGCCTCCCCCATGTCCATCACCGTGGCCTAATTAGCTCCTCCGAGAAGTGACCCATCAGACCAAGTCAGGGTTTCCTCATTACGTGCTTTCAGCATTGTTAGTACAGGGTGCCATCATGGTTGTATTTTGCATTTATTTGTGTGGCTGTTTAACTTTTCCCCACTAAACTGTGCTGCATGAAGGCAAGAGTCTGTGTGGTTTGCTCACTCCTGCACCCCTGCTTAGCTGAGCACCCGGTACTTGTGGCAACCACCCCTCGGTGTTGTGGAGTGGTGCACACACGCCACAGGCTCTGAAGGATGCGTGAAGCCTCAGGGGCAGATGCCCAGGTACTGTGGCCACTCTGGCCCCACCCCATGTCCCCACCAGAAAACACCTGGGGGTGGAGGTAAAGGATCGGAGAACATAATACCCCCTGGATTAGTCTATACGTCATCTGTATGTCAGGGGTGGGACCTCAAGCATCCCGACCTCTGACCCTTTTCATAACTGCCCACAGGTCTCAGCCAGGACACATGGATGCTCATCCACCCAGCCTCATGGTAGGAGTCTGACAGCCTCCATCCCCAGGGTCCTGTGAGGGCCCTGCCTCCTCCTTGGCACCCACCCTGCCCCCTGCGCCTGGGCCTAGATCCTGTGGCCCTTCCCAGGCTCAGGTGTGCCTGTTCCCAAGGCAGTGAGCAAACCCCTACCCAGACTGGGGCCCGTCTGAGGGGAGGGTTGCAGATCACCGTGGTGTGGGTCCTTCCACCTCCTCCATACCGCACCACCCCTCTTGATTTTAGAGCCAAAGGGGCCTAGGGACTGTCTCGCTCAGCCCTGTGGTGCTTGTATGTGCCTGAGACATGCCATGAGGCGGCGCCAGAATGGGGCTGGCACCCAGGGGTCCCTGGGGTGCTGGTGTGTGTCCTTTCAGGAAGCTGTGACGTTTGGTGATGTGGCTGTACACTTCTCGCGGGAGGAGTGGCAGTGTCTGGACCCTGGCCAGAGGGCTCTCTACAAGGAGGTGATGCTGGAGAACCACAGCAGTGTGGCCGGACTAGGTGAGGCTGTACCTCGGGCCCCCTCCTGCCTGTATCCTCAGTCAGCACCTAACTAGCCAGGCCTCTGTCAGAGGCCGTGTGGTCAGGCCCTCTCAGGCTAAATGGGGGCCTTGGGCCTGTGAATTTTTTTGGGTCAGGGAGGGGTCATGGTGAGCCAGGCAGGCTCAGCTTTGACCCACATCACGTGGTTTAATCCTCACAGGGTAGGTGGACTTCCGGGCGTCTTAGAGACTCCTTTTTGTCTGGGTTAATAGATTGACTTGTAAGAAATAGAATCCAAGTTAGAAATAGCTTCTTTGCTATCTTTTTTAACTTTTAGAAGCATTCGTATAGATGGAATTAATTGAACTCTTAAGTTTTGGGTAAAATTCACCTGTAACACCATCTGGGCCTTGGGCCCTTAGGGAAGGAAGGTCTTGCTCTAACGCTTATATTTCTGTAGTCCGTAAGGGTCTGTCCAGTTTGTGAATTTCTTGTGCTACTTTTCTCATTTCTAGTTTTACTAAAAGTTGACTTATTCCTTTAGATTTTCAGTTTTTCCAGCATGTATTTGTTCACAGTACTCTGATAAGTCTCTATTATGCTTCTGTTGTTTCCCTTACTTACATTTTGACAGTTTTTTTCGCTGTGTTGGCTCTGATCGGTTTTGCTGCAGGAATATTGTATTCTGCTTTTCAAAACCAGCTTTTGGTTTTGCTCAACCTTTTTTGTGGGGGTCTTTGTTCTCTATTTTATAGAATCCTGCCCCTTGAATTTTTTTCGTTTGTGTTTTTCTTATTTCTAGTAAATGTGTTTAAAAATGTAAAATTCTGTCTTTAGGTACCGCTTTAGCTGCGTCCTAGTTGCCACTTGGTGATTGGTTACTTAATCCCCAAGCCCTGATAGTTCTCAGCTACCTGTGGCGTTTTGGTTGGGCGCATACTATGGTGTCGTGTGCACTGCCCCATGATGGCCTCTGTTTCTCTGGCAATGTCTCACGTGTGCTTGGAGGGAACACATGTTTCCTGTTGAGTGTGGGGTCCAGCCCACACCTGAGGCCTTCTACCTGGGATCTGCCCTCCCTGCCCCCTCGTCCGGAAACCTGAGGGATGCTCCAACCACGGGGCCCCTGGAGAGTCTGGGAGCACACCACACCACTGTCCCATGGCATGGGGCTGGTGGCCCCGGAAGGTGGGTGCTAGGTGGGCACCCACAGGTCTCCACCACTCCCTAGTCTCCAGGGCTTTGTGCAAGGACGTGAGGCTGGGGGCAGCTGGGTGAGGGTTGGACCCTAGTGACTTTGGATTTAAAGTCCGTTTGTTGTTGATTTTTGTTGGTTTTGTCTTGTTTCTTAACCACCCCTATCTCTTGGAGCATATCTGCCCTCTGAACTGACAAGACATGCTGGCAGTGCCTGGCTTTTCTCTTCTGGGGGTACAGCAGCCTATTCTTTGCGGACTCTTTGGTGACAGAGTCCCCTGGGGATCCTGGCCCTGCAGCAGACAGGGATGGGCTGGAAGTCACAGCTTCCTTCGCTGTCCTGCCTCAGCAGCTGGACTGAGCAGACAGAGAGGCCTGGGTGCCCCCTTCAGAAGCTGTCCTGTGCCCCCGCAGCCCCCACCCCTTTACTCCTGGAAGCCAGGGGCGCTGAGCCCTGGGCTGCATCCCTAGCCATGCCAGTGTGGTATCCTTGTTTGCCACCTCGACAGCAGGATTTCTGGTCTTCAAGCCTGAGCTGATCTCCCGACTGGAGCAGGGGCAGGAGCCGTGGGTCATCGACCTGCAGGGAGCGGAAGGGAGAGAGGCACCAAGGACCCCCCAGACAGGTGAGGCTTGGCTCTGTGGCACAGATCCTGTGCCCAGTGAGGGCTGAGGGTGGGAGCTGAAGGAGGAGTGCAGGTTCTCGGGGTGGGCCTATGGATGGAGCAGAGACAAGTTGTAGGCTGACTGGGGAGAGACTGAACTTCAGAGAGGCAAGGACGCAAAACACCTGTGCATTACGGCAAAAGGGAGCTTCTTTTTAGAGCCACATTTTGTTCAGTTTCTAATTTTGCCAACATTCTTCCTAAGCCGAGGTACAAACATGGTGCAAGGGAAGCGGTAAGCTTAGTTCTGAGCATCTTCTCCGTCACCAAGACAATCACACTCCCTCCAGAACTTCTCGGGGCCCCGGTGACCCCAGCCTCTCAGGTCAGGCTCCCGGGCTGCTGTGACAGCACCACAAACTGGAGGCCTGAATCAGCAGAGATGACTGTCTCAGTCCTATAGCCAGAGGTCCGAAACCAAGTCTTCAGCAGACTCGTGTCCCCTCTGAAACCCGTCCAGCTTCTGGTGGCCTGGGGGTTCCTTGGCTTCTGGCCGCTTCCCTCCATTCCTCCACTGTCATAGTGCCTTCTCCCTGTGGGTCTGTATTTCCAAGGACACCAGTCAGATTGGATGAGGGCCCTCCCTGATTGGTGTGACCTCATCTTAACTAACTCCAGCTCAGTGGTCCTGATTATAAACAAGTTTGTATTCTGAGCTCCTGGGGCTGGAGCTTCACACCTTTTTGGGGCACGGTCGGCCCGTAACGGGCACCCACCTCCTCATGGTGTTGGCTCCCTTCGGGCTACTGTCCGGGGTGCCGTCGCCTCTGGCCTGTCTGAGCCTCCCCGGCAGACACATCGCCCAGTTGAGTCAGGGAGGTGGGGTTGCTCGCATTTTCACCACAGGGAGAAAAATCCCGATTACCCCCCACTGCCCCCAGCTGCCACGTTCCAGTCACTGCCCAGGACAGGGCCTGTCCCCACACGCGTCTCTAGGGCTGTGTGGAATCAAGTAGGAGAACCAGAGCTGTGACAGTGAATGGTTATGCTTTTCATTCCTGGAAGGGTCCAGAGGCGTCCTCAAAACAGGCCACTGAGTGTCTGAGCCTGTTCACACGCCGTGTGCGGGAGGTGCTGCAGCTGTGTGCAGGGTGTTGGGAACCTTGAGCCCAGCCCCCAGTGTGCTTACCTCCAGAACTGAAGGCCCTGCCTTCTGTTTTGCCCGTTTATGATCTCTCCTGGAAAGGAGTTGAGGTATAAACTGGAACAGCTGAAATCCAGCCCCCTGTTAAATATTGCCAAGGTGGAGGAGAGCTTTCAGAGCGGGCACCCTGGCAGACAAGCAAGTTCAAGTCAGCAGTCCCTTAGCTCAGCGGCTTATGTACCGTGAGTGGTCGCTGCAGGTGAGACCCGGAGCTGTTCACGGGCCTGAGCGTACGGCAGGGCAGGGCACAGCCTTGTGCCCGAGCTTTTGTGGGACATGTGAGGAAAACGCAAACTCCGGGAGATATGATTTTGCCGGCTGGTGCAGCAGGTACCCTGGGATTGGCCCAGAGTGGCAAGAGAGGGCAGGGCCTGCAGCTGTGCCCCCGTCACCACGGTCCCCAGAGCGCCCAGCCCTCTGGGTTTCATCACAGTCCCCGAGGGCTCCATGGGAAGTGTTACAGCCAGCGTGATGGCTGCAGTGGGAGAGTTCCTGAGGGCTGACTCAGGTGTCACCCGTTTGGGGCTGAGGGGCTCGGCACACGTCGGGTGTGACGGATACCAGCAGTGGGAGGCCAGTCGTGTGACAACACCTGGGCTTGCTGACCGGTGCTTGTGGAAGTTGGGCCCTTTGCCCCCACAGGATGCGCGATGGCCTGTTCTCAGGCGTGGCTGGAACAAGCAGATCCTGGAAGCCTTGTGTTTTCTCAGTAGGAACTTTAAGGGCATCTGGGGTTATCCTAGGGATGTGGCGTTGATCAAGGGTGAGAAGAGGGTCTTTGTCAGAGGAGGCCGCCACTGGCAGTTGGGACAGGAAAAGATGGGCTATGCTGTGTGCCTAAAGGGAGGGAGTGTGGGGCAAGCTGTTCCCACTGGGCATGGCATACAGGGAGGTGGGAACCTTTGTTCTGTAACTGCTCCTTACACACTGGGTTCCAGGAGCCTGAGGGAGGCTGCCCAGAGCAGCCGGAGGGTTTGTTCTGGCCTCGTCCTGCAGCTGTGCTGTGGCCACTTGGCTCTGTGTGCAGCAGGAAGCCTGGGGCTCGTGGCTGGTTCAGCAGTGAGGTGTCCTCACCTGCTTCTGCGGCCATCTATGGGGGGGTCTCTGCGTCCAAGCTCCCAGTCATAACAGAGGGTGGCTCAGGTGGGGCCGAGTGATTCAACTCCATGTGTCTGCTTGCGTCTGGTGAGCAGCTTTGTGAGATTGTGTTTGTGCAGAAAGATGGTGAGGACCAGGTGGGAGGTGTCCCATATCGTAAGGGCACAGAGCCATCGCACGGGTGTGTGTTTGGGGGAACAGACTTTGGCCCATTCCCAAATCTCTCGTTAGCTGTATGACTGTGAGTTACTTAGCCTCTCTGAGTCCCAAACCCCCTATCTGGGTTATTGTGAAGTCTAGTGGAAGAACGAGTGGGAACTGTCCTGTGCACAGTGCCCAGCACACGGCAGGCTCTTCCTCACACGCCAGGACTGACAGGTGCAGGGGCCTGCGGGGCATGGTGACTGGGCCCTGCCTTCAGTGTGGGCTGGTGGCCTGCTTGTGCCCTGGATGGGATCAGGGATGATGGGGTCTGACTTACGCAAAGGTGCTTCCTGGGATTGCAGAGTGGGGAGGAGGCTGACACTTGGAGAGTCCAGAGGGAAAGTGGACAACAGGAAGGCCTTGTGGGGGGCAGGCAGGGGTAGGAAGACCCCCCAGAAGCCCAAGGGAAGAAGTCTGTGTGGGCCAGTGGGTGTGGCCACTCAGAAGCTGAGGGGCAGACTGGCAGGACGCACAGTCAGCTGTGAGTTGGGGGGCGGGGCTTGTTGGCATCTGGAGGAAGCTGCGCTCAGGCCTGGGGTCCTGCTCAGAAGCCCAGCCAGCGGACAGCACAGTGCCCATCCTTTGGGGCCCACCCCCCATGCACCCCTCCTCAGCAGCTCTCAGCCTCGTCTTTCTCAGCACCTGCCCATCCCCCCAATCGTACTTTGAAGTCACTCTTTAATTCTCACTGCCCCCCTCTGGATATGGTGGCCTCCACCCGCTCTACCTAATGCCTTCTTGCTAAACTTTCCGCCCTCTCAAGCTCACTTTGTGGGCTTTTCCTCACCCCACCCCCCCATCCCATAGGATGAACCTGTCTGCAGATGTCCCATCCTCGAGGGAGGGTGGCTCTGAGCTCTCTGCCAAGCACACGATATTTGTAGGAATGCGTAAAGCAGAAGTTTGAGTGGAACCAAATTTTGAAAATTGTCAAAAGCGTCAATTTCTCATAGTGTCTTTCCATGTGGGGTGTCCTGGGAGGCAGTTCAATTCCCAGGGATGACCCTACCCCCACCCCACCCCACCCCACCCCAGGGCATTGTCTTTCCTCTGAGCACAGGGGATAAGGAGCGTTGCCCTGCATGTGTGTTTCAGGTTCCATGATTAGTACTGAGGGTGAGCAGTCCCGAGAGGATGCGGACGCTCTACAATCAGAATCCCCTGCGACGATGTTCAGAAGTGCCCCACAGGCTTGTCCTCGGAGTCCTGGCTCTGGAGACACCTCAGATTCTGAGGTCTGGACAGAGACTGAGTCTAGCTCCCTCTTCAAGAAACACCGCTTGAACATGGGGACGGTGGCCCCCAGGAAGACTTTGGCCGAGGAGGGTATGCAGGGACATGGCGAGCTGGGAAGTCAGCCAGATAGACGCCAGGGGGGCAGTGCAGAGGCAGTGTCCCGAAGATGTGATCTGTGTGGCAGGACGTGTGGGTCCATGTTGGCGGTTGCTCTGCCTCAGGAAATTAACACACAGAAGAAACCTAACCGATGTGAAGAGTGCCAGAAAAAGTTACCCAATTGCCTGCAGGGAAAACACCGAGGGACCTGCCGTGGAGAGAAGCCTCACGAGTGTGAGGAGTGTGGGAAAGCCTTCCGGTTGTGCTCACAGCTCAATCAGCACCAGAGAATCCACACCGGAGAGAAGCCATTCAAGTGCATTGAGTGTGGAAAAGCCTTTCGCCTGAGCTCCAAACTCATTCAGCATCAGCGTACTCACACAGGGGAGAAGCCCTACAGGTGTGATGAGTGTGGGAAGGCCTTTGGTCAGAGCTCCAGCCTCATCCACCATCAGAGGGTCCACACGGGAGAGAGGCCCTACGGCTGCCGCGAGTGTGGGAAGGCCTTCAGCCAGCAGTCCCAGCTGGTCAGACACCAGCGGACGCACACGGGAGAGAGGCCCTACCTGTGCCGGGAATGCGGGAAGGCCTTCAGCCAGAGCTCCACGCTGGCACAGCACCAGCGTGTGCACACAGCGGGGAACCCCCCAGTACCAAGAACCCTGGGCAGCACCAGCCTCGCCCACCCGAGAACTCATGCAACTGAAAAACCGTTTAAGTGTAACGAGTGTGGGAAGGCTTTCAGGTGGGTCTCCCGCCTCAGTCAGCACCAGCTGACTCACACTGGAGAGAAGCCTTACAAGTGCAACAAGTGTGCAAAAGCCTTCGGCTGTAGCTCACGGCTTATTCGCCACCAGAGAACTCACACTGGAGAAAAACCATTTAAATGTGAGGAATGTGGGAAAGGCTTTGTCCAGGGCTCACACCTGATTCAGCACCAGAGGATCCACACTGGAGAGAAGCCCTATGCGTGTGGTGATTGTGGGAAAGCCTTCAGCCAGAGCTCCAGCCTCATCTACCACCAGAGGATCCATAAGGGAGAGAAGCCATACGGCTGCCTGGAGTGTGGGAAGGCGTTCAGCATGAGCACACAGCTCACCATTCACCAGCGGGTCCACACGGGAGAGAGGCCCTACAAATGTGGTGAGTGCGGGAAGGCCTTCAGCCAGAACTCTACCCTTTTCCAGCACCAGATAATCCACGCCGGGGTGAAGCCGTACGGGTGTGGTGAGTGTGGGAAAGCCTTCAGTCGGAGCTCATATCTCATCGAGCACCAGAGGATACACACACGAGCCCAGTGGTATCACGAGTACGGGAATACCCTAGGAGGTCCTACCCAAGTGAGCCGTAAAAAAGTCAACACCATGAAGAAACTACACAGATGTAGTGAATGTGAGAAAATATTCAGATGGCGCTCGCATCTAATTATACATCAGAGAATTCACACTGGAGAGAAACCTTATAAATGTAATGAGTGTGGCAAAGCCTTTAACCGGAGCTCAAGGCTCACTCAGCATCAGAAGACTCACGTGGGGTAGACCGCTCACCTCGTGTGAGCAGTAAACCCCCAGCCTTAACCCGTCGGCTTCACACGGGGTCGTCTATATGACGTGAACTTGGAATGTGCTGCAGACCCCAGTGCACAGTGTCTGTTGGTTGGAATGTTCGACCTCAGCCCGTTCCGTAAAGCCTGTGTCCCCATCGGGGCCACATGGAGAGTCCCGAGCTCACGGCAGCTGCCTGCTGTACCCCTCAGCAGCAAGGGTGGCAGTGCTAGTGGGAGTCCGAGCCGTGCCTTCTTCAGCTGCCCCTTCTCCTTGGACTGCACCCCATCAGAGCCACCGGGGGTCCCGGGCCCTGTGCAGCTTCTCTGGAGAGGCTGGTCAGTGCTGTTCCTGTGCTGAGCACGGGCCAGTGCCAGCAGTCCAGAAATGGTGACTGGGCCCAGGGACATCACCTTTGCTCTGCTCCCCACACCCAGAGCCTGCCTATTTGTCTGACTGCAATCATCTAGCAGCTGTTTGGTTACTGGTTTGGTTACGCCCACAGGCAGGTCCCCAACACCTTGTAGCCTCAATCGCCATGCACAGACAGCCTGTAGCAGGTTATGGATTTGTGTTGGGTGAAGTAAGTGATGGTCCCAGCGTTTGCACCAGGAGGTTCCAGAGCTTTCCGGCAGTGTCAGGAGCATCTGAATTCAAGACGGCCAAGTCGATGTGAGTTTCTGTGTCTCCAGCTCATGGATGGGGATCTCAGCCCTGCAGCAGGTCACCTGACTGCCAGCTGGTGCCCACTTCAGTGGCAGCAGCCCTGCCCCTCCAGTCGTGTCCTCCTCCACCCAGAACTTGCGTCCGGAAGAGTCACTGCAAGAGGAGCAGGATCTTCCATGAGTGGCGCAGAGGCTGTGGACATGTGTCTCCACCTTGGCCACTGTGCTTACCCAGGTGGTCACCCAGGTTGTCAGCCCTGCACATGTGGATGGGGTGTCGTATCTGAATGGACCAAGAATGTTTTAGGCCACCCAGCAATGGGATGGTGCATGGACAGACCACATTCCTGCCACCTGCCTGCACTTGGTCCTGTCGTCGCTGGAAGGCCGTGCCGTTGGATCCCACCTCCCTCGCTGCCTCCTGGGTAATGATGGGACAAAGGAGTGGAAGAGTGTGTGGACTCTTCCACGCTCCAGCCTGGGCGTGATAGGCTCTCCACGAGCGGTAGCCGCAGGCCAGGCAAGAAGGGCCTGAGGCTTCAACTTTACTTCTGCTTCAGCACCCGAGTCTGCTTTGGATCGTCGTGGTCCCAGAGCATGGGGCTGGCAGACGGCCTGTGGGCCACACGCAGCCTGTGGCCACTTATGTGTGGCGTGCTCGTCAATGCCAAGGACACTAGACGGGGTGGCTGTGATGCCAGTTGCCATGCGACTTGGTTCCTGCAGGCGCAGCCACCAAACCCCAGCTGGGTTTCCAGACAAGGCAGCTGCTGGCGCTGTGGCCAGTCTCTGTGCTTCGCTTCTACGTCTGAAAACTTCCCTGAGCTCCTAACTTTCGGTTTGGCGCCGCCGGTTTCCAATCCATGTTTGCTCAAATAAACCCTTCCAATTTTTAATGTACCTCAGTTTACTTTTTAACAGACCTAAGAATGGTTTTTACATTTTTACATGGTTGGGGGAATAGGCAAAAGACTATTTTGTGACGTTTGAAAATTATATTGAAATCAGATTTTGGTATGTGAAAATAAAGTTTACGGGAACACAGCTGGCCCACTTTGCGTGTTGCCTCCAGCCCCTTTCTCGCTACAAGAGCCAAGTTCACCACACTGGCCACGGTTGCCTCATGAACTTGGGAAAACTAGCGCTGCAGCCTTTGAGAAGCTATTTTCCTCTCGACTGTTAGTGTGATTTGGTCACCAAAATGTCCAGTACAACTGAGAAGTCCATGGAAATAACCCTGGGTCCTCCACGCCAGGTGACAGTCCCAGCTGTACAAGTATAGGGAGAGGGTCCCTTAGCTGCGACCACATGAAAGCTGCCTGGGGCCCATGGGCTGCTGGGCGGGACACTGTCAGGTCTGAGATCTCAGGAGTGCATGGAAAGCGTCTGCACCACCTGTGCTGGGGGCTCTCACAGGACAGGTCGTGGCTGCTTGTGGGGTCGTGCGAGTGTTGGCAATATTCTACTTTCAAGCTGTATTTCCCAATTAGGCCTTTAGTGAATACAACAGTAAGCTCGTTCTAAGAATTTCCAGAACTCTGTTTCAGCTGTTTTAAAATACTTGGGAGTCAGTCAATTAAACCCGTGATTTTGATCTGAAATGGCTTTTGTTCTGAATCACAGGTTAAGCTTTGACTTAAGATGTTGGATTGGAACTGGTGAGCTTGCTGGAAGTTTCGCAAAGAGGGTGGGGGACAGAGCTCTGCTGGGTTACACGTCCCTGTCGCCCTAGTACATGTGGCTGCCCCTCAGCCAGGAATGTTTGGTGAGTGAATGAACGATGCATTAGGAGAGCAGCCAGGCTTTGAAGGCAAGAAGTCAGAGACGCACAGATGAGAGGAACTCCCGGCACGAGTAGCTTCCATGGAGGTTAAATAAAGTCAACAAAAATGAAGTAATTTTCCAGGTGCAAGTGACCGTTCTCTGTGCAAGGCCTTGTGGAGGCCTGAGGACAGGCAGATGGGGCTGGCTCCTGTCCCCAAGTCCAGGTCCTTGATAGAAACCGAGCACAGATGAGGGTGGACAGTCCCTCTGCAGCCTGGGGGAGTCCTGCAGGCACACAGTCTGCCCACCCCCGCCTGGTGAAAACAGCCCGTAGCAGTTTTGTACAGCTCTGGAGCGAAGAATGGTTTTTAAATGGTTGAAAATAAAAGTTCAGTGCCTGTAAAAGGTTTTTATTGGAAAATAATCATGCCCATTTGTTTACACCTTGTCTGGCTGCTTTCAGGCTATGGTGGCAGAACTGACAGAATTGTTGTATCGTGGAAAGATTACATACTTCCTGAGTTTTAGGACGTGGGTGACAAGGGATACCATGCTGGCCTGCAGGTCTGCACCACAGCTGGAGGGGTTTTCTCAGGTCGGACGGTGTCTGCTTCTCCTGGGCCCACGGTCCTGCGAGCAGCCTCGAGGCTAGCTGTCCCTCTCCCCTCGCCCTGTCCCAGCCCCAGGAGCCAGCAGTCCCATCGTGTCTCATGAAAGCCACTTAACACCTGTACCCTGACATGTCTTGTGTCCCTATATGCTTGTGCGGCCCTCCTCGAGACAAACCCGTAGGGCTCCAATTGGGGCAAACCCAGGATTTACAACATTGGCCATCAGGGGCTTACCTGGGATCCAAGTACAGGTCTCTGCCCCCCACCCCCATGCGAGGGGCAGTGCAGTCGGCCACCACCTCATCTCCCGAGGATGGAGAATGGTTCCCACCCGCCGTTCCTGACCAGGTGACCAGCTGCTGCGCCTCCCAGGGGCTCGCAGAGGGGACACACCAACACACTCGTGCAGACAGCCAGGCCGCCCCAGCCAGGCGCACAGAGACAAGGGGGTCTGAGGCCTGGTGCACAGACGAAAGTGTGCAAATCCCGGTGGCACCCGCTGAGGCAGGCAGCTCCAAGAACCTGTCGCCGTCTGCCCAGCCCCTCCTGCAGGACTCCTGAGAGGCTTGCGGTGGGTTCCGAGGGCCAGCCCCTCAGGAAGGAGTTGTGCATCTTTTTCAAGACGCCAACTACAGCAGTTACCTCTCCTCACTGCAACCTGGTGCATAGCTCAGATCCGTAGGCCCCAGCCAGTGGCCCCTGCGAGGCAGGGATCTTGGAGCACCCTGCTGGGGCACATAGGCCCGGCTCAGACCGCACATCGTCATCTCTGGTTCACTGGCCGTTTCACTGCGGTAATCCTGCACAACAGATGCCCCAAGTCTCAGTGGCTTTCAACCCTAAACATGGGTCCTCTGGCACCAGCAGCCGCTCAGGACACGTGAGCCAGCAGAGAGAGCCCCTTGAAGCTCCCTGAGGGACACACACTGCCCCTCCTGCCACCCTACATGATGAGGTGCCTAAAAGTCAGCCGAGGAAGGACACTGCCCCGGTGGGGAGGGAACGCTGACGGAGAACATCGGCTCCTCCATCAGCTGTGTGACCCTGGGCCAGCCGCTAAGGTCTGTGCTTCATTGCCTGGGAGGCAGAAGACCTCAGACCTCACTGAGTTAAAACGGTGCAGTGAGCTCTCCACCTGCGCCTGCTGGTGTCCCGTGACTTTGTTCCGGGCCTGTAGGGGTGTGAGCAGCACCAGCCGAGGGTGTACTTGGGGTCTGGCCCGCAACAGTATCAAGGTCGCCGCCGTCCCCACTTCTGAATAGTTCTAATGTGTAAAATGCTTTCACCACTAACATAACTGCAAATTTAATAATAAAATGGAGACACAAGCTGCAGTGGTCTGAATGTCCCCCCACATTCATACGGTGAAACCCTAATGCCCAGTGTGATGGCCTGAGGAGGTGGAGCCTTGGGGAGGTACTCTGGTCATAAGGGTGGCCCCCAGGCTGGGAGCGGTGCCTTATGGGAGACCCCCGAGAGCTCTCGTTCCCAGCAGGGCAGACCGTGGGGCCAGGGGGACCGTGGAGCACAGCCCGATGACGAACAGGTCTGTAGAGGGCAGGACCCCGAAGAGCCCTCCCTGGGGCATGGCTATGCTGGAGGGTGCAAAGCTGGTCCTGGGCCCTGCACACTCCCACCTCTAGGCACCCAGGACAGGCCGCTGCCCCCCTCATCCCTGCCACCACTAACTCCAGCAGGCGCCCAACTCCTGCCCTGTACCCTATACTCTGCTCTCCACAACATCCAGTGGGAGCCTCTCAAGGCAGCTGTCAGATGGCGCCTGCCATCCGTACCCTCCACTCCCCTCCCCCTCCCTCAGCGGGAGTCTCGGCTTGTGCCCCGAGGTGCCCCCCTCACATCACTCTGCTCCGTCACCTCCTTCAAGTCTTTGCTCACATACCAGGTCCTCAAGGACCCAATTTAAAACGACAGCTCATTTCTGCCCTAACCAGCCCTCCATCAGCAGCACCTGTGGGTCCTCTGCGTCACTTGCCATCGCCCACAAGCTACGCCAGCCAATTTTACTTTGCATTTTGTAATGTCGCCCCCTCCCACCAGAAGGCTGGTTTCATGAGCTCAGAGATTCAAGACAGGAGAGTGAAACGTGCACCCTGAAACACCAAGCAAATGAGCAGAGGGCTCCGATGTCACATGGGCCACCCCAAAATATCAGAGTCTGTATAAAAGCCGTGGGTGGGACCCCAGACTGCGAGCGGACCACAGACGGGCACCCTCACCCAGCAACACCAGCGGCTGTGTGGGTGTGCCGAGCGACGCCCACCAAGGAAGACGTTTGTATAGTTACTTTACTTCAAAATAAAGACACAGCTGTCCTTTTCAGTAAACAGAATGACATGACCACGCTGACACTCCCTGAGGAGTGGCTCCGGGGCAGGGCCGGCTTGGCTTTGGCGCTGTCCGCAGGCAACCGGAGCAGGACCCGCAAGTGCATCAGTCCTGCAGTTTGCGCTGGCACCTCTTCTCCAGGTTGGCCATCTCCTTCAGGACCAGAGCCACGCTGTATCGAAGCTCCTGGAACTTGGCTATGGGGACTTCAAAGCGGTGCGCTGACCCATCCGAAAGCTTCAGCTGCATCAGGACGCTCGGCTGCAGGGAGCGGGCCAGGGCGCTGGTGGAGATGGCCACGTCCACCCGCCAGTGCAGGTCAGTGACATGGGGCAGCCAGGCCCCTTGCTGCCTGGCCATGGAGTCCAGGACAGGCCGCTGGCTCCCAAACACCACACTGGCCAAGTCTACGGCCAGGTCTTGAGGGATGCAGAGCTCCTGGAGCTGGTCCTGGAAGGCGTCAGGCTTCAGGCTGGCCAGGGGCAGCCGGAGGGCCTGCTGCAGCAGCGTGTGCGTGCCGGCTAGCAGGGCAGCCAGCTGCTCCTCAGGCAGGTGTGCTCCAGCCCCGAGGCGCTGCACAGCCTCACGGCAGTCCTCTCCTTGCTGGCTGCTGACCACCAGCTTCAGCAACTTTCTGAATGTGCCCCTGTCCAGATCCCCCAGGAGGCGGGGCATTGCTGCCACCTCTGGGGGGAGCTGGGCCCCCAGGAAACTCACCCGGTCACGGTGACTGTCCCCAGGGTGATTCAGGTATGGTGCTGTGGTCCCCACGGCAGACATGGCTGCTTCCTCTTTTTCGGTCAGCCGGCCCACAGGCAGGTCCTAGCTGCAACTGCCTGGACAGGGAGAGGAAGCCAGTGACTCCCATGTCCTTTGGGCCAGGGACTGAGGACTGACGTGGTTTCTGCCTTCAGAACACTGACAGTGTGAACCACTGATGACAGCCCATGTGACAGGAAGCTCCCTGGGAGCAGGTGGCGGAGGGGCCCACCGTAGTCCCAGGAAGAGGGGAGGCAGGATAGCAAGAGAACCAGGAAACGGGCCAACACACATTCTCCCAATAAACGTGAAGGAGAAAGGTCCACAGACTACAAGGACACAACAGCCAGTGCCACTGCCACCAACCACGCTGGGATCACTTAACTACTCAAACTCGAGTCCTTACTACTCTCACCAATAAGGAAATCGACGCTCAAGTGCAACTGACCGAGAAAAGGGGTAGAATCCAGGCCTGTCTACTCAGAAATCCCCACTGCTTCCATCATGGCACAGGGGCGACCAGACACAGGCCCCCCAGGCAGGAGCGGCTGAGGGGCACGTGACAACAGAGGTATGTGTGGAATCTGGAGGAAAGGGCTGTGACGTGAACTGAAGGGACAGCACGTCGAGGCAGGTCTCAGGTGACCGGCCCACACACCTGCTTATGCGGGAGAAATGTACACCGCCTGTCTCGGCCGTGCCAAGTGATGGAGCAGAGCGCGACGGAGCACAGCCCGTTCCCAAGGCGCCCAGCAGGCCCAGGTCCTCGCAGCACAGCGCGGCCGGCGCGGTGGAGCGCTGGGGGAGACCGGGAAAACGGGACTCTCCACCGGCTTCATGGTACCCCATTCTCCCCGGCTGTCAACGACCACCCAAGGTCTTTCAAAAACGTCTTGGGTTGTCCCTCACGGCCTGGCCAGTATCAGGAACGGCCTTTCTCTGCCAAGGGCCACCCGGCTGCTCAGGCCCTGCTGCCTGGAGGCCAGCGAGCTGCCCCCCCACCGACCCTCTCCCGACCACCCGCCCGGAGGAAGGAGTCGACGAGGCGGACCCGGGTTCGGGTCCTGCCCTGTTGTGCTCGCCGCGGTCAGCACCCTCCAGCCCCGCCCCAAGTCGCAGGGGGATCGGGCGGCTGGCGCTCTGCTGTCGCGAAGTCTCCGGCTTCCAGACCCAACGGACGCGGTGGCCACCGGGCCGCGTCCCGGTCTGCTGCCCCCTCCCGGGAGGGGCGACCCCATCCGCCGCGCCCCCAGGCCCGAGCCCCTCCGCACCCACCTGGCGTGTGCGGCCTGCAGCTGAACAGCCTGGCGGATAGCGGGGGGGCGGCCCGGCCGGAAGCGGGGGCTGGTCCCGTGGAGACTCAGAGACACTTCCGGGAAGCTCTAGGACACCGGGAGGACCAGGCCCTCTGTGATCCGCGGGTCGGAGGGGCACAGCCCAGGGGGCCGAGAGGATTCTGAAGGGGCGGAAGCAGACCTGCCGTGCGGATCAGAGCCTGCGGGATGCGCTTCAGTCACCGTTCTGGGGGTGTTTCAAAGCCATTCACGGAGCCCACGGGCCCTGGTCTGGGCTGGGGGGTGGGTAGAGGGCCCAGGAGGAGAGGGAGAGAGGGCCTGGGTCCTGGGCCGGGGCAGCGGGGCCACCTGAGGGGAGGGCGGTGCATCCTCCTGGCCGGCTCCGTGGGGGTGGCGGCACGAGGTGCATGTACTGAGCCACTCAGTTGTGCACTATTCTTTATTTAAACTATTACTTATTTTAAGTGTGTTTTTCCAGGACCCATCAGCTCCAAGTCAAGTAGTTGTTTCAATCTAGTTGTGGAGGGCACAGCTCACAGTGGCCCATGCGGGGATCAAACTTGTGACCTTGTTAAGAGCACCGCGCTCTAAGGAGTTAACCGGCAACCCCTGCACTACTTTTTTATCAAAGTATAACTGACATGCAATATTACATTGATTTCAGGTGTGCATCATGATTCCACGTTTTCATACAGTGCGCATTGATCGTCAGAACAAGTCTAGTTACTGTCACCTTACAAAGGTAATACAGTGTTGTTGACTACAGTCCGCATGCTGTACATTACATCCCCAGGACTTACTTATTTTCTAACTGGACGTTTTGTCCCTTGATGCCAGGAAGGCATCCTCTGGGTGTTGTGTCCACCGTGGAGGGAAAGGGCATGGTTTGAAAACCGCTCATGTCCAGGTTCGACCAGTAACAGCCGACCAGTAACAGCCGCAGGGCTTAACAGCAAGAAAATACAGCGGAAAATTAAAACAACAAACTAACGTTTGTTAGCTGATTCGCTCGTCTACAGATGACTCTGCAATAGGAGTTGGGACCTAAAAGCACTGAAGAAGGCTCATTACTCTCTTGGACATCTCTGGATGACACCCTACAACCCGAGAGGTTTCTACAATAGACTGAGAAATGCCGACAGGTTATTTTCTTTCCAAGAAAGAGAAAAGGAAACAGTTTTGCGGGCCTGGCCCGGGATCGAGAGGCGCGTGAGTCCAGTCCAACCATGCTCAGATTGCAGCGCCCGGGCCTGGAGCGGAGAGGTGGGCTCGATGCCCCGGGTCCAGCCTGTCCGGACTGGCCGCCTGCCGACCGGTCCCCCTCCCAGTCGTCCCTTAACCCCAGCTGACCACAGACAGCACGGACGGCGCGAGTCCTCTGCGGTCCTAGAGCAGCCCCGGAAGTGCTGGGGCGGGACTGCGCTGCCGTTTCCGGCCCCTCGGGTCTTGAGCGGAGGCGCAGGCTCAGGCCGGAGGGCCCCCGCTGGGCGCAGCTCGGCCCCGCCCCTTCCGCCTGGCTCCGCCTCTTGCCCGGCGGACCCGCTGCACCGGGCTGTTCCGCCCCTGCTGCGCTTGCCTCTCCGGGGGCGGGCTGAGGGCAGCGGGTCTGGCCAGCAGAGGGACGAATGCAGACGGTGGAAGTTCTGGCCGAGTGGGCGACCACGGCCACCCGGCGGACCGAGGTGCGTCCAGGCGGGGCCTCGGGAGGTTTCAGCCGAGGTCGCACTGGCAGGAGCGACGGTGCGGAGGTTTAAGGGGGACCTGCCGGGCGGAGGGTCGGCCCCGACCGGCCGGGGGGTGTGGGGGAAGCGGCGGGCTGTGTCTTCAGCCCCGGGGGGCAGCGAGGACTTGACTGGCCTACCCAGGAGGCTGGGGACGAAGGGGTGAGAAGGTCGACAGGCTGCCTGCGCCCTCAGTAGCTCAGCCCTTCCCTCCCCACCTCTACCCCCACCCACGTCCTCTGGCCCTGTGTGCGGTGTAGGGTGGGGGCTGCAAAGCCTGTCCCAGGTGAGGCTCGACACCAGCTGGCCCCGGGAAGCTGGCCTGCTGGACCTGCCAGCTTTCACCGCTCAGCTCCCGGCCCTACCTGGGCCCTGGGTCTGCCAATTTGGAGACTTTCCGTGTAACTCGGGGCAGTCGGGCATGCTTTGGGTCGTGCTGCAGAGTGCCCTGCTTCTGACCGACAACTTCTGTAAGCGACTTTACTCGTGGCCCCAGGAGGCTACTCCAAGAACTAATTAATGCCGTCCTTCACCTATCCACCCTTCATACCCCTTGGGCCCTGGAAGTTAATGGAATGACTTCATGCCACCGAATGGGTCTAAGTGTGGGTCCTCTCTCTCTGAGGGTGAGTTGCGGGAAGCCCAGGCCAGGGCAGCCTTCAGGTCCTGAGTCTTCTTCCTTCAGATCCTGTTTCCCAGGATGGCAGCCGCACTCGGGCCTCCAGCGACCCAGGTGAGTTCACCCTCCTCCCTGCCCTCCTTCTGGAGCTGCGAGCCCAGCACGTGGAGAAGCCGGGAATCCTGGCACTCAAGAAAAGGGTTCTGGGATTGGACTCACACCCTCCCCCAGGGAGAGGGGCTCTGGGAACTCGGCTGGGTCCCCATGGTGGAAGAGGGTGGCGGGTCCTGGGGCTGACCACAGCAGGTCTGCCCAGTGGGCGTGGCCCCGGGGCAGCGGCCACCTGTTTTTGCAGGAGGTGGTGCCGCTGACCTTCCAAGACGTGGCGGTGTACTTCTCTCGCGAGGAGGGTCAGCAGCTGGGCCCCGACCAGCGGGCACTGTACAGGGACGTGATGCTGGAGAACTACGGGCACGTGGCCTCGCTGGGTGAGGCTCTCCTGGCTTGGGTTGGGGTGTCTATGGAGTTTACGGGGGCTGATTCTGCACTTCGGAGCCCAAAGAAGAGTTTCCTACCCCTTGTTCCCAGGTAGCAGTCTGGTTTCTGCATATTCCCCATAGAGAGCCTGCTTCGTTCCTGATTTCAGACTTCTTCTTGTGCCCGTGTTTCCCTAGTGGTGGGAGAACTGATGAGTGAATTCTTCAGGGCTCAGTCTCAGACCTTGCTTCCGGTGACCAATCCCTTCCACTCCCCGGGGACACAGGCACTTGTGATTCTGCCCCACGGAAGCCCCGCCCCACGGAGGCCCCGCCCCCACGGAGGCCCCGCCCCACTACCACCTCCCCAGAGGTCTCTTGGGACACTACACTTCTCATTTGGACTGAAAGACCCAGCGGATACTGCCTTGCTCCAGCTCCCCAGGCCACACCAGCTCACTCAGGGCTCTCATCCCAACAGGACCCCCTTTCCCTAAGCCGGAGCTGATCTCCCAGCTGGAGCAAGGTGAAGAGCTGTGGGTCCTGGGTCTCGTGGGAGCTGAGGAGCCAGAGGCCTTGAGCAGCTGCGGGACAGGTGAGAGCGTGTGGGAGCTGTTAAGAGATGAGGCTGACTCACGGGGACTCCTGGGGTCTGTCTCAGACACAGCACTGTGCTCCTGCAGACATACACGCATGCTTTGAAGGCTCTCCTCTTACTCATTTGTTTGCTTTGCCTGTAAAAATTCTTACACAGTTCTTCTGGTCGTTAGGGAAATTTGCATGTAGTGACCACCTCTGCGCTAAACCTGCGTAACAGCCTCATTCCCTTCTTTACACAATACCCTTCTTATCCTCTTTCTTTATTCAATAGCTATTGGTTACCTACTAGGTTCACCTGTTAAACTTCTATCCTTTTTCTCCTCCTTTTCCTTGGTCAATAGTATTCCTTTTTTTTTTTTTTTTTTTTAATAACCTTGTTCTGTTGAACATCCTCCTATTAGCTGACGTGTCAGATCTGAGCATCATGATGGGCTCCCAGCTACTGAGACAACTAATCACCTGTTCTACTTTCCACTGTTCTCTCCCCATTTTCCTCCCACTTTGGGTCATTTGTCAAAGCATACACACTTAATCACTCACATCCCACCTTTGCTGGTGCCCTAGATCTGCAGCTAAGGGTATTAATTACTTATCCCGATCCTTTCACCAAAAGTTTCTCTAGCGTGTATGCTTTGACGTGAAGTGGTTAGGTGGAGTTTAACTTCAAGTGTAAAGTTGCTGAGTTTTAACAAATAGACACGTCTGTGTCAACCAAACCTCTATTAAGATACATGACGTCATTGTCACCCAGAAAGTTCCCTGGTTGTGCAGTCCATTTTACTGAGGACATGTATGCTTTTTTTGGCCAGAGAAAAATTAAGAGCCAAATAGTTTTTTAAGACCATGGTTCTCATACCCACTGTTTGTGGTAATTCTGACCAATGTGTTGAGTGAGCTATTCTAAACTTGTAATGGAATCAGGCTATTGCATGTGGTTAGTGCCACACTTAGGAAAGATGCCCCATGTAGCATTTACCTCTTCTATGCAGTCGTCACATGGATTGTCTCAGGTGAGAAGTGACATTAAGGGGCTCCCCATAGTGTTCACGAGAAGATTCTTCTGTTAGGAACACAAGTCCTGTCTGGGACGTTGGAAAAACAGGTCATAAGGAAGAACAGGGCTGCCAGGAGACAGTGTGGGTACCATGGTGCCCCTGACAGAGGGGCAGCTCACATAGAATGGCCGGTGTCCAGGCCACGTGGGCAGGTGACTCTATTTGTGTTGGGTTTCCTCTTGCAGTGAACAGGGCTGGGCACAAGTGCTGGCTTTAGAAGTATTACTAATTACCCCAAACTCCCCGAAGTTTGGTGGGGGCAGGGTGCCCAGGCTGAACCTGTCGAGCGTTAGTGCAGAGAGAGGGGGCTTCTGAGCTGCTTGTGGTGTGTCCTGGGGGACTCCGGGCTCATCTGGGCTGCATGTTTCAGGTGTGCCCTCCCGCAGCTTTGGCTGTGCCTGTACTGAACTCTTTCTGGGCAGCAGTTGGCAGTGACTGCCTTAGCGGGCTTCTGTAGGCTTCCACATCTGTGACACTATGGCCATTTGTCATTTTATGTGCTGTCCTACCGTAGGCGACCCCTGGGTGGCAGCAGAGCCTCACTCCTGCTGTTTTCTCCCTCCAAGCCGGTTAAGCTGTGGTCTGAGCGTCTAGGTCCTGGAAGCTCAGCCTGTCCATTTTTTGCTTTGTTTTCCGAGTTTTATTTTGGCACATTTCAGCCGATTCTGGTGATGTGTGAACGCAAAGGTTCTGCTGGGTCTGTCTGTCATAAGGCCAGGACAGTGAGTGTCCTCTTGTGGGTGGGGTCACCCACCTGGAACACTGCTCCCACGGTGGCAGCAGCTGTGCCCCGGCAGAGTTGAGAACATGTCACAGTGGAACATTTTTCACCGGAGCAGTTTCCAAGAAAAGAGGTAAACTGTTTATGGCAGCATGAGATCTATTTTTATTTCTTTTTTTATAATCAGATCTTTAAAATTTTCATCTGTCAACAGCGTTTTCCAACAACTCGGGGAGCAGAAACCTGCCCAGGCCTCATCCTCTGCTTGGCACTAACCATCACTGTCTGCCTAGGTGCGTGCTTAGCCTTTTCAGCTTTTTTGGCAGCCCCGATAGCTTGTTCTTGTGGAGCCTTCCTCATGTCAGGTTTCTGATTTCTCTTGGCCATCATTTCAGCAAGAGATGCCCCACTGGTGGCCCTCTGGGATGTGACTGCACAGTGGCGTCTTCTCTTTTGAGTTCCTTCCAACTGTCCCTCTTTGTGCTTTCTTCTGTGGAGGACAGTCCAATTTATCTGTCAAGGGTTCTTCTGGGAAAGGAATGCTGACTCGCATTTTGCATTAAGAAATCGGAAAACCCTCTCGTGGGTCCCGGTGTGGTGCCACCCATATGCGGGGATATCCTGTACCCACCAGAACTGCATGGTGACCTTCCTGGCTGTGGCTGCTGGAAAGCATGAGATCCATTTTTAAACTCACTTTTACATTAATATGAGACATCAGGGAGGAAATTTAACAGGAATTTTGTATGATTGCTAAAAGAATATAGAAAAACTGGCATGAAAAATGTTTATTCCATCCCCCCCCCAATTTATTTTACAACTTTCATAACAAGGAGCTTTAAGGTTGAACTCCAGTTTAAAAAAAAACAAAAAACTTTAATATGAATATAGTTATTCGTTATCTCATTTTTGAAATAGTCTTAACATCCTCAGATCTTTTGAGAATGACAGAAAGAATGCCCACAATTATTAGCAAAATGCAAAATTAACATTAAGAATCATTAAAGAAAGATCAAATTTTTAACAATTGTGTACGTCTTTAAATTGTACTCAGATGAAGTAGAGTTTTGTGGTGTATGGCATTTTACAATATTGTTGGGATTTCTTTGTAATAAGAGTCCATTCAAAAGGGCCATGGATTTGTATTTTTAAAATTTGATCACATTTTAGAGCTTTGTGCCACATTCAGGCTGCGTTTCCGTGCAGTGAATCCCAGGATCACCTCGTTATTGTTACTAAATCCAGTTTAAGAAATATAACCAGATTCAGCTGTTTTGTTATAAATGGCCAGGTCTTCACATGGATTAAAAAGTGCCATGTCTATATTTCATTTTCGTATGGTCTGGTAATGGTGCTATTACCATCGGCATAATAAAAGAGTCACTTTTAAGGGCATTTAATTTTCCACTGAAATTTATTTTATTTTACTCTGGTTTCAGGTAATGACCTTTTCAAACTGAAAATTGTACATTTTCTCCTCTTATACTATATTTTTAATTTCATATCAAAAAATGCAAACCTTCTTTACATAATTTTTTTAAAAAATTATGTGGCCAACAGTGTGCTCCAAGTCAGGGCCCATCAGCTCCAAGTCATTGTCCTTCAGTCTAGTTGTGGAGGGTGCAGCTCAGCTCCAAGTCCAGTCGCTGTTTTCAGTCTTTAGTTGCAGAGGGCACAGCCCACGATCCCATGTGGGAATTGAACCGGCAACCTTGTTGTTGAGAGCTCGCGCTCTAACCAACTGAGCCATCCAGTGGTCCCTCTGGTGGTCCCTCCGGCAGCTCAGCAGCAGCTCGTTGTCTTCAGTCTAGTTGTGGAGGGCGCAGCTCATTGGCCCATGTGGGAATTGAACCAGCAACCCAGTTGTTCAGAGCTCACGCTCCAACCAACTGAGTCGTCCAGCCGCCCTGTATTTACATAATATTTTTAAGGAACACGATTATCACCTATTTCTGGAAGAGGAAAGTGTGGATTAAAGTGTTCGAGCATTTGCCCCCGCTGGGCCTGGCCTCACTGTCTGAGCTCTTAACCAGCCCATGGAGTCTGTCGTGGGGAGGAGGACCCTGTGAAGCTGGGAGCGCACACAGATGTAATTTTCTCTCCACCATCCCTTTGTCCTTGACCAGTCAGTCTTGATATCCAGGACAGCAAGTCTTTTACTTCCTTGTCTGACCTCAGCGAGTTCTTCCCTGTTCTTGACGCTGTTTTTCCATATTTTAGAATCACCTTGTCAATAAAAAAATAAATAAGTTGGGCTTTTGGTTAAGGTTGCATTATTTTACCATCTGACTTATTTCACTCAGCACAATACCCTCAAGATCCATCCATGGTGTTGCAAATGGCAGTATTTCATCTTTTTATGGCTGAGTAATACTCCATAAAAAGATGAAATACCACATCTTTATCCAGCCGTCCATCGAAGGACCTTTAGGTTGTTTCCATATCTTGGCTACTCTGTCAGTAACACACAATGAACATAAGGGTGCATATATCTTTACAAATAAGTATTTTCAAGAATTTCAGGTAGATACCTAGAAGAGGGATTGCCAGGTCATTTGGTAGCTCTAGTGTTTGTTTGTTTGTTTTTTTTATAAAGATTTAATTGGGGAAGGGGAACAGGACTTTATTGGGGAACAGTGTGTATTTCCAGGACTTTTTTCCAAGTCAAGTTGTTGTCCTTTCAGTCTTAGTTGTGGAGGGCGCAGCTCAGCTCCAGGTTCAGTTGCTGTTGCTAGTTGCAGGGAACGCAGCCCACCATCCCTTGTGGGACTCGAGGAATCGAACTGGCAACCTGTGGTTGAGAGCCCAATTGGCCCAGGTGGGAATCGAACCGGCAGCCTTCGGAGTTAGGAGCCCGGAGCTCTAACCGCCTGAGCCACCGGGCCGGCCCCTAGTCTTAATTTTTTGAGGAGCATCCATACTGTTTTCCATAGAGGCTGCACCAGTCTGCAATTGTACCAACAGTGCACAAGGGTTCCCTTTTCTCCACATCCTCACCAACACTTGTTGTTTGCTGATTTATTGATGATAGCCATTCTGCCAGGTGTGAGGTGGTATCTCATTGTGGTTTTTATTTGCATTTCTCTGATGATTAGTGACATTGAGCATCTTTTCATATGTCTATTGGTCATCTGTGTGCCCTCTTTGGAGAAATCTCTTTAGATCTATTGCTTATTTTTTAATCTTATTGTTAGTTTTTATTGAATTGTATGAATTATCTGGTAATACATGTTTTGGGTATTAACCCCTTATTGGAGGCATCATTTGCAAATAACTTCTCCCATTCAGTAGGTTGCCTTTTTGTTTTGTTGATGGTTTCCTTTGCTGTGCAGAAGCTTTTTAGGATGACATAGTCCTACTTGTTGATTTTTGCTTTTTTCCCCTTGGCCTTTTCAGTCAAATTCACAAAAACACCACTGAGACCGATGTCTGGAAACTTAGTGTCTATGTTTTATTCCATGTATTTTATTGTTTCAGGTCTTACGTTCAAGTCTTTAATCCATCTTAAGTTACTTTTTGAGAATGGAGTCACAAAGTGGTGTAGTTAAATTCTTTTGCGTGCAGCTGTCCAGTTTTTTTAGCACCATTTACTGAAGAAACTGTCCTTTCTCCATTGTATGTTCTTGCCTTCTTTGTCAAAAATTAGTTGCCCACATATGAGTGGGTTTATCTTTGGGCTCTTGATTCTGTTTCATTGGTCTGTGTGTCTGTTTTTCTGCCAGTGCCACACTGTTTTGATTACTGTAGCCTTGTAGTATAATTTGAAATAGGGGAATGTGACACATCTGGCTTTGCTCTTCTTCCTTAGGATTGCTTTGGTATTTTAGGGTGTTCTGTGGTTCCATACAAATTTTAGGAATATCTGTTCTACTTCTGTGAAAAATGCCATTGGGACTTTGATAGGGATTACACTGAATCTGTAGATGGCTTTGGATAGTATGGACATTTTAACTATATTGGTTCTTCCAATCCATGAACATAGAATGTCTTTTCATTTCTTTGTGTCTTCTTCAGGTTCTTTCAACAATGTCTGTGGTTTTCAGTGTACAGGTCTTTCCCCTGCTTTGTTAAGTTTATTCCTAGGTATTTTATTCTTTTTGTTGCGATTGTAAATGGGATTGTTTATTCATTTCTTCTTCCGATATTTCATTGTTAATATATAGAAGTGCAGTAGATTTTTGTATGTTGGTTCTGTATCCTGCAGCTTTACTGTATTCGTTTATTATTCCTAATGCTTTTTTGGTGGAGTCTTTAGGGTTCTTGCTATATAAAATTATGTTATCCACAAATAGTGACAGTTTTAGTAATATGTAGTATGTCAATTCTTTGGTACATATTTCCAACTTTCCCTTTAAAAACTCATAATTTATGTATAGTTCCACCAATAGTAAAGACAGTGATTGTTTCTTCGATTTTCATCAATACTGTGTATCATCTTTTAAGTATTTAGAATAAAGTCTAAAGTTCTTGAGCTTTTTGTCATGCCTTGTCTTTCCACTCTCCCCTCCTCACATTTCTTGCTCTAGCCGTAGTGAGATTCTTTTAATTCTTGAACTTGATCGATTCTGTCACTTGTCACATACAGGCCCTCATATCTGCCATTGCTAATTGTGTTATCTTCGGGTTTTAGCTTAAACATCACTTCCTTCCAGAGGTCTTCTTTGACCATATACACTGGCTTGTAGGCCATTGAGTATTTCCCCACATTTCTGCATCGTTTCCATGTCACATGGTTTACCATCCTTGTTAAAATTTTACTTAATTTTCTATCTACCTGAATAGAATGTAAGCCTTGTGAGATCAGAGTCTGTATTTGTCTTCCTGTTATATTCATTATGTAGCTATGCCTGGACTTCTAAATATTTGTGGAATAGATTAATTTGCCAATTTGATAGGTGAAAAATTATAATTTAAATTTCTGTATTACTAATGAACTTAGATATTTTTATTCTGTTGATTGGCCATCTTTACTTCTGAATTCCGCCTGTCACCTATTTTTCTACTGGAGTATTTTCCTTTTGCAGAACCATTTGTAGGAGCTTTTAACACATCATGGGTATTATCCCTGAGGGATGGTGTTTTCTGATAACTCCTATATTTTATGTAACAGGTTCTGAGATTGGGACTGAAAAGGAACCATCCACTGTAAGCCAGACATGTTCTGAAGAAGTAAAAACCCCAGAATTGCTATCAAGAAGATTCTCGAGGTGTAATCTCAAGGCTCCTGACTTGCAGGAAGCTTGGGGCTGTGAAGATAAACTAGAAGCACACCTGGAAAATTCTGGGCAGAGTTGGAAGAAACTCCATCTTCACGAGAGAGTTTTTAGGAAAGAAACTGCCATGTATAGGGAAAGACCTCCAGGAGAAACAACCCAGGAGTGTGGTGCATTTGATGGGAACTTGAATCTGAACCAAAATGTTGTTAGATTTCAAAGAAATAAAACAGGAGAGAGAGCCTTTAAATGTGATACATGCAGCAAAACCTTCAAATACAGTTCAGACCTAAGTAGACATCAGAGAAGTCACAGTGGGGCAAAGCCTTATAAGTGTGATCAGTGTGGGCGAGCCTTTACTCACAGCTCAAGCCTTATTCTGCACCATCGAGTTCACACTGGAATTAAACCATTTAAATGTAATGAATGTGGGAAAACTTTTGGTCTCAATTCCTACCTCCTTCTCCATCAGAGAATTCATACTGGAGAAAAACCTTTTGGGTGTAATGAATGTGGGAAGGCTTTCAGTCGAAGCTCCACTCTTATTCAACATCGTATCATTCACACAGGAGAGAAACCGTACAAGTGTAATGAATGTGGAAAAGCCTTCAGTCAGAGCCCACAGTTAACACAGCATCAGAGGATCCACACTGGTGAAAGACCCCACGAATGTGACCAGTGCGGGAAGGCCTTCAGTCGAAGTTCAAGCCTCATTCAGCATCATAGGATCCACACTGGAGAGAAGCCGCATGTATGTAATGTGTGTGGGAAAGCCTTCCGTCAGAGCTCCAGCCTTTTCCTCCATCACAGGGTTCATACTGGGGAGAAGCCCTATGTTTGTCATGCGTGTGGAAGAGCCTTCGGTTTTAACTCTCACCTCACTGAGCACGTGAGGATTCACACTGGCGAGAAGCCCTATGTTTGTCATGCGTGCGGCAGAGCCTTTAGCCGGAACTCAACTCTTGTTCAGCATCGAAGAGTTCACACTGGGGAGAAACCTTATCAGTGCATTGAATGTGGGAAAGCTTTCAGCCAGAGCTCACAACTCACTCTACACCAGAGAGTGCACACTGGTGAGAAGCCCTACGAATGTGGTGACTGTGGGAAGGCCTTCAGCCGGAGGTCAGCCCTCACTCAGCATCAGAGGATCCACACTGGTGAGAGCCCTCGTGCATGCAGAAAGTGTGGTCTAGCCTTTGTTCACAGCTCCAGCCTTAGGCCACATGGACAGATTCACACTGGAGGGAACCGCTGTGTGTGTGATGGACGCAGCCGAGCCCTCAGCCATGGCACAAACCTTGTTCTGCATTGGACAATTCACAAACGCATTGTGTTTTCACAGTCATTTGGTGTGTAGCCTTTTGACCTAGCTTCTTTCACTTAATGTACTGGCGATTCATCCATGCATGTCCTCATAGTTCCTTCCTTTTTACAACTGACCAGCACCCTGTTGTATGGATGTGGCAGTTTATTTATCCGTTCTCCCCTGAAGGGTACTTGGGTTGCCTCGTGCGGGGCAAGGATGAGTAAAGCTGCTGTAAGCATTTAGGCTCTTTTGTGAACCTAGCTTTTCCGTTTTCTTGGGTAAATCAGATAAGAGTGGGTAAGCTTATTTTTAACTTTTTAAGGAACTGCCAAACTGTTTTTAAAAGTACATTCCCACTGGCAGTGTATGAGTTTAGTTGATTTGAATCCTCACCAGAACTTGGTATTGTCAGATTTTTTTATCCTAACCATTTTAGTGGGAATGTAGTGGTGGTAGTCTGCATTTCCCTGTTTGTGATTTGAGCATGAAGCTTCTGTTTAGAGAGTGTCACTGGGAAGTTTGAGAAACACTGGACTAGTTAAGCTGCACGGCCTGACCACCCTGCCATTCTTTCAATTCTGAGACTCCACCTGGAGGGTTCTTTTTTCCAATCTTCATTCCCTGCCAGCCAACTCAAATATGTGGCCCCTTAACGGAGCCTTACTTGGTCACCCTCTGCTCCCTCTTCGGGGTCTCCTTAGGGGTTTGGGATCACTTATGCATTTGGTTTGACTTAATTTCATGTGCTTGTGTCCTGCTTCTCCCATTATGTTATTAAAACTCTAAGCACAGAACCTCTTCTAAGTGTGGGCTTGGCCAGCCCCAGTGTGGTCAGTGTGGAAGGGTCCGCAGGCCTCGTGTTTTCTTCTGCCTTGGGCTTATTCTGTGACCTTGGGTAATGCATCTTATCTTTCTGGGTCTTTTCCCTCACCTTTTAAAATAAGGATAAAAATACCTGCCACACACAATGTATGTTCTTCAGAAAAAGCAGCTCTCCTACTCTTATGTCCTACCGCACAGCTTTCATTCCCACACCGTATCACAGCTCATGTTTTATTTCATTCACTCTTTCTACCTGGTTCTCCTGCACTACAACTTGCGCTCTCTGCTGTCAGAGATTTTTCTGAGGCACCGTTTTATCTCCAGCATGTGATACAGATAGGTGCTTCAGACACACATTGGAAGGAAGAAAGGAAGACGGGAGGGAGAAGTAGGAGGGAAGGGAAACAGCATCATGGAAGCAGTCATTCAAAGGCAGGACATAGATGTAGAACAGTGATGCGGTGAGTTTTTGCTTGAGTCTTGTTCGTTGGAGCACATGGGTGCATTACAACCGATTTCCATTCTAAGCTACTAGAGGGCCCTGTAATGTTCTCCTTGGAAGACCCACATCTGATGTTTGTGTCTGGTGGAAGCTTTGGTACTGTCAGAAGAAAGACACAGATGATGCTGGAGAGGAGGTGGCTGAGCACAAACTTTCACAATGATAGAGGGAGTGGGTTCCAGCTGCTTTAGGGGCAGGAAAAGGCTGCCTGAAGATTTTCAGGAAGAAAGGTGAAGGGGCAGGGGATGGATGTGGGTGGGCCTTTGAGTTGGTCTCATTTGGGAGCCTCAGCTACAGAGGCCTGAGGAATTCTGATGGTCACTTTGGAGAGGGGAAGACATCCTCCTGGAGAAAATCACAAGATTGCCATAAAGTGCTCAGTTTTCATTTAAAGTGAAACCAGCCAGCCTGGTCCTGTGATGGTTCTGCAGTAGTCATGATGAAGGAGAATGGCTCCGTCCAGCCAGGTCGGGCTTCTCAAGTGGGTATGATGGAGAGAGGCAGCTAGACACAAGAGAAGAGACCACTTGTCCCTGGGAGTGAAGTGTGAGGCTGGGCCACAGGGAAGGCAAGACTGCTCCGATAGCCCATTACCGCAGTGGGGTGCCGAAGGAAGGAACTGCAGGGCAGGAGTGGAACTCAGCGGAGGACTTGAAATTCAGCTTTCAGCCCTTTGCAGCTCCTTGTGCTGACAGGATGCAGGGTGTGGCCATGCACTGAGTGTTGGGGGCTTATGTGCTTTGTTGTGGGAGTTTCATGCAACTTAGCTTCCATTTTGCTAGAAATGGAAGTCAAATACACCTTCTAGAAATAAATGTAGGTAATAATGATTTTAGAAAGCTTGAAGAACAGGCTTAAACTCTGATTACAAAATGCTGAGGAGAGCACTGGTAAAGATGAAGGTGAGCAATTACCAAGAGTTAAGATGAAAACAAGAAAATACAAATAATAGACATGGAGGATACAGACGGTCCAGTTTATCTAACAAATTACAGGTGTAAAACAATTTTAACTTCCATGGCTGAAAGCCTTTTCGAAAGACAGGGTTTACTGGGCCAGCGAGAAAGAGAGGACCAGGTTGGGGCGATGAGTCTAAACCCAGCGGCACACCAGGTGGGCCGGCAGCACGTCTGCCGCCCTGGAGTCCACGGGCTTTTTGATCCCTCCAGGAGGGGAGAAAGACGAAGGCTTCTAGAAGGAATGTACTACGTGGGGTACGGATGAAGGGGTGGGAGAAGGTGGAGCGGGGCCAGCTCTGGGACAGGCCAGAGTCCCTCAAGATGGACTGTGGACAAGGTCTGGAAAGTTCCAGCGTGGACAAGAGGGGGAGGCTGCAGGTGTTCGGCGGCCCCGCCCTTGGGTAATCGCACACACCCGGCGGGAGTGGATTCAAAGTCCGGCGCTCAGGAGTGTGGGCCGCCCTGCTGGCCCCGCCGTTAGCAGGCTAACCGTTCCGTGTCTTTCTCCCTCTGCCCGGGGTCAGAATGTTTCCCTTGTCCCAGCAGAGACTGCGAGAACGGAGGACAGCCAGTATTTTAAGAGAGAATGGCTGACTTTCCCGAACTGAGGAAACATGAAATCTCAGATTCAGGAAGTGCAATTCGGCTTGAGTAGGAAAAATTACCCCCGATTCACACTCGGAGGATGAAACGGCCCCCCCAAACCACAGGGAGAGGGAGCGGCCGGAAGGCGGGCTTCGGCGTCACCTGTGCTGAGGGCTCCCGCCCCGCCCCGCCCCCCAATGCCGGCTTTGTGGGCGGTGTCAGCCCGACGGCGCTCCCGACTCCCGGCATGCCGCGCACACTCAGGCGGGACTCCGGCTCCCGGCAAGCTGCGCGCCGGCGCACGCGCACGGGGCCGAAGGCGGCGCCCCCTGGCGGCGGGCGCGGCGCGGGGGCGGGGCCGGAGGCGGGGGGTTGCGCTGGTGACGGGAGGACGCGCGGCCGCAGCGCACCGGGCCGGCGGCGGCGGCGGCGGCGGCGGAGGAGGAGGAGGAGGACGCGGACCGGCGGGCGACAGCGGCGGCGGGAGAGCCGCGGGCAGCTCACGCGGAGCTCGCGGGCCGGGATGAGGGGCAGCCGGCTGGTGAGAGCGCGGGCGGTGGGCGGCGCGGGCCGGGAAAATGGCGGAGGGGCCGGCGCTGCGGCCCCCGCCCGGCCGAGCGCGGGTCCGGGCCGCGGCGACCGAGGGGACGGGACGGGCGGGGCCTCGGCCGGGCCCGGCGGGCCAAGGCCGCGCGGGAGCAGCGCGTGAGTGGGCGTGAGTGTGCCCGGCCCTGGGGTGGGCGTGAGCGCACTGCAAGGCCTGGGTGCCGAGCGTCGGCGCGGGTTCCGGGGCGCCGTCGGGGCGCGGTGCGGGGCCGGCCCTGCTTTGTGCGGGGCGCTGGCCGTCGGACGCGCATCCCGGTGCGGCCTTGGCCTCTGCGGCGAGGCACGTTGAGCGCCCCGCCCTCTCGGCGGCGGTATCCCCTTGTCGGTTGCGGGATGCTGTGCGTGGAGGCGGAGAGTTCCTTGCCCAGCGCCGCGAGCGAGGCAGGCTGTGCGTCCCGGGGAGGCAGGACGCCTTTCATTTCGAAACGTGCGGCCGCTGCGAGGCCGCGGCAGCTGCGGGCGTGCTCCCGCCGCTCCCTCCAGCAGCTGCTGTGGGCGCTGCGCTGCTTCGGCAGCAGAAACGCGGCGCCCCTCCCCCCGCAGCGTCGTTCGGTTCAACCAAACCTCCAGTGACCTCTGCAGAAACCTCCGGGTGTAGGGCTTCGTGTTCCTCCCCGGTGCAGACAATAGCAGATTTGTCTTTGAAGCCAGTGAGGGGAATTGAACCCTGCGTGTCCTGGGTGCCTCTGTAAACAGCAGGTGGTTCCCGGCGGCGGCTCCCCATTCACAATGAGCGAGGTGTGTTTCCCTCCCTGGGGGAAGGGGAAGGAGATTTGATAGGAGGTGTGACTGAAGCCAGGAGACTCGTCGCATAAAGCGGCCAGGCAGCCTCGATGACCCGCAAGCGCTCGTTCAGTGGATGAACGGAGGCGGCCGGTCGCTCTCCCTGCCCGAACTTCGTCTAGTCAGCTGTCTTGCCAAGAGGCTGGAGGACAGAGGGCGGGTGCTGGAGCCAGACTGCCTGCCTGTGAGTTGTGACTCTTATGTTTACTGGCTTTGTGCTCAGGGCCTGTGGTTCCTCGTCTGTAAAATGGGAGCGCCAATAATACTGGCCTCCTACGGTGGTTGTGAGGAACCATTGAATCAAGATCGGAAAACGCTTCGTGCATGGTACATTGTAAGTGTTCAAAAAAGTTTGGATGTCATCACTTTCCAGGTGCATTTGCTGGGCGGCTCTTCTGGTCCCCTAGCAAGCCTGTCGTAGCTTTCCTTAACGTGAAGTCTGTGGCTCCCTTTTCTTACACAGCAAGGTGGAGTTATATTTGGAGCAACAAGCCTTCGTGAAGGTAAATGAGGAACACATCCATGGACTTGGATAAATTATTACATAGAATTACTTTTATAAACATTTTTAGGAAAGAAAGCTAGGGAGCCACTCTGGAATACTGTAGTTCTTGCTGTCCCTGGGGGTGCAGCTGGGATTGTTGTTGACAGAAATGAGACTTAGAGCAGTTCTTGGGTAATTCTGTTTGAATTAAGCTACCAAAGCCATGTTTGTTATACAGTGTTATCCTCGTAATAGAAAATATAATTTATCAACACACTTTAAGTAACAGTGAAAACTAAGCAACAGAAAGTGTGAACTTGGAGTTATCAGTGCTGTAACATTCTGTCTTGCTAAACTGTTGGAAGAAATTGGAAGAAATAAGTTGTAATTTATTTGAGAAAGAAGTGGAAAATTCCATTTCCCAAGGAGATGCATGATCCTCTTTCCCAGATCTAGGGAAAGTGTCCCAGACTTCCCTTGGACAACCACACCTCTTCCCCGTCATCTGTGTGACAGTGAGACTGAGGGAAACCCTTCCACTTTATGAAGAGTCTTTTGGCATTGGTGGGGTTTAAGTTGAGAAGGTGTGAAGCTCAGAACAAATGGTAACGAAACAGCTTCTGTGAGCACATT
This sequence comes from Rhinolophus ferrumequinum, assembly GCF_004115265.2. Classification (NCBI taxonomy): domain Eukaryota; kingdom Metazoa; phylum Chordata; class Mammalia; order Chiroptera; family Rhinolophidae; genus Rhinolophus; species Rhinolophus ferrumequinum. The sequence continues at coordinate 73,278,990 of NC_046297.1, read as the reverse complement.
TTAAAATATCTCAGGATAGATTTTGAAATGTTCATCCCATCCTTCTCTCATGCATGTGTGCTGGGTGGCCCATCCTTGAACAATTTAGTAACAGCAAGCACAGTGTGTTGTTAGGCTTCTACCTGGTTCTGTGGTGCTTTTGGGAAAAAAGAAAAGTCTGTTCTCATATTGAGATAACCTAGGTTTACTAGCAAAACCCCTTTGCTGTGCCTTTTCACTGACCTGTCGTCATTGGAGCCTTTGTTGTGGCCCTCTCAACGTCAGCCATGAGTGTCCACAGCCTCGGCGCACGGCCGTGTGCGCTCTGGGCCTGGGCAGCACGGACTTGGATTGGCCGCCCGCTTCCAGGTTCCTTCCGCTGCCTTTCTTGCTCCCCAAGGTGAAGTCCACGTTGTCAGTCACTGGCCTTCTCTGATACCTCCTGTCCCTGCCGCGCTGTGCCTTCCGTCAGCCTTTGGGACTTGACCCTGACAGTATCTGGCAGCTCTGCCCTGCTTCCTGAGGTTCTGTCTGACCCTTACTCCTGTCTGCTGGCCACACTGTCCCACCCTGCTGAAACAGACCTCCTCCCCTGGGCATACAGCCTGGCTCACTGCCGCTTCTGCTGTGCCCTGTCTCAGGCTTTCTGGGACCGACAGTTTACAGGACCTTGTATTTCCCTGGGACCTGAGTTTCTCAGCAGTGCCTGCCATCCTGTTCGACCCCCTCCCCCCCAAAAAAATGTGTCATGTCTGAGAGTGCTGATAATAGGAGTTGCAGCCCTGTCCTCCCTCCCATGCGTAAGCTTGTGACTGAACTCAGAAACTCATCCTGGCCTTTGCCACAGTCTGTGCTGTGAAAAGAGCTTACTGGCCATGGTTAGGCTCCACGTGGTGGTGTTTTTCGGGGGTCAACATTTGGTGTGGCTTTTCCCTGCTTTCTTTGAAGTCTCTGGAATTGTCTGTGGAAACACTACGGTTCAGCACAAGGCATGTTTTCCTGAGCCCTGAGCGTTGTTAACTCCGTGCTCTGTAACTGAACACCTCATCAACGCTCAGTTATTTGTGCACGTGTTGTTATAGCTTCGTAGACTCTGTTCTTTCAAGGAGCTAGAGAAGGAGAAAGTTGATTGAGGCTGTGAGCCCTTCTCTGATGAAGGGCCAAAGAGTGCTCCAGACCAGGGTCTGTAAGCTGCAGCCACGGGCAGGCCCCCTGCCTGCGTTTGTAAATAAAGTTTTATTGAAACCCAGTCACCCCTCCCCCTTTTCATTTTTGTTTTGTCTGTGGCTGCTTTGGCAGAACTGACTAGTTGCAATAGAGACTCTGTGGCCCGCAAAGCCTCAACTATTTACTGTGTGGCCCATTCACAGAAGAAGGCTCTAGAAATTCAGAGGGGAAATGGTTGCGGGGGTTGTCACGTGAGGGAAAGCTTCCAGGAAGAGGTGATTCTGAGCTAAACTTGGCTCAGTAGGAGGTGAGTGGGGGGAAGGCGTTAGGAGGGGCTGCAGCACAGACACAGTAAGAAGTTGGGTTGTGTGTGCTTTGTGGGGGCTAGAGGTTGTGTAAGGAATGAGGAAACAGGGATGATATGTGAATGTCTTTGAGTCCCAGGTAAATAAAGACTTTAGGTTTCAGTTCTCCAGCTGTTGGGGAGCCACTTCCGGTCTGAGCAGGGGCAGTCCTGAAGAAATGGGGTAGGGACATCTAAATGGCAGTGACGAGCAGGACGGATTGGAGAAGGAAGAAATCTGACTCGGAGTTTCTGGGCAGCTTTCTCTGGGGAAGGTTGAGGCGACAGATTACCCCAACGTTTCAGTGACTTACGACAAGAGGTTTATTTCTTGCTCACATTAAATCTGTCTGTGCCTCTTTCTGAGAGTCTTCATTCCTGGACCCGGGACCAGCCTTTGTTTGGATCATGCTATTCTTATGACAGAGAGTGGCAGAAACTCAGTGTCTCTTCAAGCTTCAGCTTAGAACTGACGGCTCAGGTTTCGTGGGCCAAAGCAGGACACCTGGCCCTGCCCACCAGGGGGAGGGGATGGAGGGTGTGCCCTGTCCCATGGCCAGGGGCAGGATGTGGGATGTACAACCCACTTCTGGGGAGGAGGTGAGCAAATGATTGGAGACAGTAGTGTGGCCCCCCCGCCCCACGGAGGACACGGGTCTGCTCTGTGCTCCGTGCTCCGTCCGGGATCACGTGCTGCAGCTGCCAGCCGACTTCTGCTGAACCTCGGACCCGGGCCAGCTCCAGCCTCCGTGTGTGGAAACCCTTCGGCTCTTCACTTCCGCCTCCGCCCTTTGGAGCTTTGGGACTGTCACCTGCTTGGTTGCTACCTGGAAGCTTGTCACTGGGTCCTCCCCCAACCACCACATCCCGTTGCTCCGTGTCTTGCTCATTATACCTCCTCAGTAGCTGCCAGATCCATCGTTCCTTGTCACCAGGGCCACTGGCCAAGCAGGGCCTGCACCTCGTCCCTTGGCGTTATGGCTGTGGTTCTTAGGTGTGATTTGTCTGCAGACACGTTTGGTTGTCCCCACTAGGAGCGATGCCACCGGCAGCCAAAGCGGGAAGGTCACACATGCTGCTCAGCACCCTTGGTACACAGGACGGCGCCATGGCCAGTGTGCCGGACCAAAGGGCAGGCCCAGGGTGTGTCCTCTTACCCCATTCTCCAAGGCCCTGCGTGCCCCAACTCGCGCTCTGCTCTCTGGTGACACCCGCTCAGTGCCACCAGGCCAGGCCCTGCTCCATAGTCCCTCCTTCCCAGAAAACGAGCAAAGCTCGGGTGGCCCCTTCAGCTCTGTTGGCCCTCCCTGGGGGCTGCCCCAGCAGGAGCCCGTAGCCCAGCAGGTCCGCCTGCCTGCCAGGGTGTCCCCAGCGTGCCTGTGTCTGCACAACCAGGACTTGTCTGTCACCGCACTGGCAAGTCCTAGAGGGCGACAGACACATTTGGATTCTCAGTGTCTCCTTGTACCGTTTTCTTGGTGCATGAACATCGGTACAGATGGGTGGGTTGGGGTGCGAGTGGCCCCAGGAAGGGGGGACAGGCCCAGGAGCAGATCCTCTTCCTCTTCCCCACACCTGCCGCTTCTGGATCCCCAGGGCCTCTTCTTGTCTCTTGCTTTCCTAAGCACGGCTTCTTTATTCTCATAGGGACGTTTTCTTTTTGTTTCCCCAAAAGTTATGACTAGATAATGTATTTGGGGTTTGAAAGCCCAGAGAACATTCAGGGTCACCTCCTTCCTGTCTCTGCCCCTGCGAGGCACCCACTGTACCTCCTAGAGATACTTTGTAACTATGCAAGCAGATGCGTGTATGTATTCTTTTTTCCTACCCTTTTTTTTTTTAAAAAGTTCCTGAACCTTGCCTTTTTTAACTGAATATGTTTGTGAAGTCACACCCTGTGAGGACACTATCCAGTTCATTCTTTTCATGGCTGCATCTTCTTGGGCTGTGTGGAAGCGCTAAATTTATCTAAGGAGCCCCTGGTGGTAAAGGCGTGTTTTCTGCAGTTACAGAAAGGCTGCAGGTCCAGCGTTTTTGCAAATGTGTGAACGTGCCTGTAGGACTCACCCCTGGAAATGGCACCTTTTTCTTTAAACACTTTAGTATTTGATCACTGTTTGCTCGGCTCTTGATGTTTTATAGCCCCCACTTTCTTCCTTTATTCATTCACTTCTCCCGATTATCTACCTACTTGTATCTAAACGACTGTGGTATGGTCAGATTAATAGTTTCTCAACTGGAATAGGCTCACCTTTCACATCTTCTTATGGGGAAGATTGACTAGGAAAACACATCCGCACAAAATCTAGTACACAGATGTCCACAGCAGCAATATGCATGAGAGCCCAAAGTGGAAACAACCCAAATGTCTGTGAACAAATGGCTGGAGAAACAAACTGTGGTCTGTCTCTACAGCGGGATGTTATTTGCTAAGAAGAAGAAGTGAAGTGCTGACCCGCTGCAACGTGGATGACCCTTGAGACATGCTGAGTGACAGAAGCCAGACATACAAGTCGACATACTGTATGACTTCGTTTCTGTGAAGTGCCCAGAACAGGCAAATCGGTAGAGACAGAAAGCAGATTAGTGGTTGCCAGGGACTGGGGGAATGACAGCTTGGAGGTGTGGGGTTTCTTTTTGGATAATGAAAATGTCCTAAGGTTGACAGTGGGGAAGGTTGTGCAAATACTAAATATACTAAAATTGTTCACTTTGAATGGGTGGCTTGTGTCTCAGTAAAGCGGTTAAAAACGAGAGTGACTGGGATTTTTCAGAAGGGAGCATTCCAGGGTGGGGGCCCATGGAAGGCCTGGGTGCAGACCACGTCCTGGGTGGTGGTGAGAAGTGCAGTGGACAGCCGGGGCAAAGCAAGGCACCCTGCCCAGTTCCTGAGCTGCCGGTGTGGCTGACAGCACCGTGCTCTGGTGCAGCACAGGGCGTGAGACTCCGACTCAGCCCCTGGCTAGTGCGATGGTCGCAGAGACTGCCGGGCACCTGGGCCTCCGCTGCACAATGTGGGCCACATTGTGTCTGGCCTGTTTCTTTTCCAGGGCTGTTGTGAGGCTGTAGCGTGACGGGGTTTCACAGGATCCGGGCCATTAGTGTTCTGTGTGTCTAAAGTTTTAAACACGTAATTTTAACACTGAGAAGCGACAGTCCACAGAGCATGTTTTCTGTCCTCTTGCTGACTGGTCCAAGACAAGACAAATCCCGAGTGTAGACGGCTGCAGTGTGAACAGAATTGATGGGTGAACGAACTGTCACCTTGGCTGGAAGCCCTCGCTGGCTCCGGGTGCTGGGGCTGAAGCAGGACAGCCCCTTGTCTGGCCCGGCTCCCAGCCTGCTCTCCTTGCTGGCTGCGCCCCTCTGGTTCTGCTGCTTCTCTGCTCCTTTCTTGGAGCCCCCAGAGGCCCCGGCACTAATCAGAGTGGCTGATGCTTCCTTAGTGGTTAGCTTTGCAGTCGTACTGTCCCTACGACGCTGTGGTCTTCTGTTCCGGTCCCATCAGCCATTTCCTGGGATTTCTGTGGCGGCCAGCGTGTTCTTCCTGGCAGTTAGGGCGCTGATGGGACTCACGCACTGTCTGTCCGTACACACAGGTCCCACGTTACTTGAGCGTGACATCGCTGTGTCACTCGGAAAGGAAAACAGCTTCTGGACTCTCGAGTCCGTTTTTCTGTTGAATGGCAGAAAAAAAGTGTTGCAAAGTGTTGCCTTTGTTTTCTATTCCTACTTCAGCCGTGCTAGTCAGAGTGCTACTTTTTCTGACTCACCCAAGAGAAGCCCAAGAAGTAGCCCTGCTGTCCCTGAAGGCTGAGAGGGTGTAACGCTCCGGGTCCCGGAAACCCTTACGCACAGGAATGTGTGGAAACCACAGACAGCTATCCAGGGACAGCGCGGCCTTCCTGCCAAGGTGGCCGGGGCCCAGGACGGGGTCACTCGGCGCAGCGCAGGGCCCCTCTCCATCGCTTTGGTGGGACTTGACATTCGCGGCTGTGTTTGCCAGGCCCACCCTTGTTCATCCTGTTTCACCTGCTGTGTGCCAGCCACTTGCCAGTTTATCCCGACATTTGAGACAGACAGGCTCCTGGTGGGGACCCGGGGATGGGTTGTGTGGCCTCCCGTGGGCAGCAGGGGTGGAGGCAGGCACTGGGCTTTGGGGAGACCCCTAGGGTGGCTGCTGGCCTGTTGGGTGGTGTGGAGTTTAGGTAGGCTTTCTGGAGGAGGGGAAATCTCGTCTAGACAGGAGGGTATCCGTGACCAAGTCTTCCAGCGTTCACCAGGCAAAGGAACAGTGCCTCAGGTGGGAAGGGGCCCAGTGAGGCAGAGGTAGGCGGGGCATGTGCCAAGCGGAGAACTCGGACTGCCTCCTACCGGGGAGCACCCCGCTTCTGGGGTCCCACCTGTTGTGGTCAGGGTGCAGGTAAGCCCAGCAGGCAGTTCTGCAAGTCTCTCTTAGCTCCCACTTCCTTTCCGGAAGGACTCACAAGGACATGCCATCCACATTTGATCATTCTATTTTAAATGATAAAATAAATTCTTTGCAAGTGTCTGGACTGGATGCCTGTTGGCAGCACTGCACAGCTGGCTGGGAAATCGTGGGGCAGGGGCTCCATCAGTGTCCCTCTGAGCCCAGTGTGGTGGCCCCCACGGAGGATGGGACACGTGACACAGACCTCACTCCCTGCTAGCCGTGGAGTCCTCAAAGAGTGCCAGCTGCAGGAATTTACACTGGAGTTGGCATGCGCTTGGCATGTGGACGGCCCCGATGGCTGTTCAGAGAAGCTTGGTGGCCCTGACGTTTGATGACACTGCACGCTTCCAAGCGTGAGCCTGGTGGTCAGGGTGTCCTGTGTGAGGGGGCACTGCTGGCAGCATTGCTGGAGTCAGATTGGGTCGCCGTGCCTCTCCCATTCACCCATTCCCCGGAGTGCTGGGCAGTGGTGCTGGTGGTGCAGGGGTGGAGCCCCGGCCTCTGAAGCTCGGAGTCTGGTATGGGGAACAGACCGCATGGTTGACAGCTGTGGTGTACCCCCTGAAGGATGGGCATGGGGCTGTGAGAGCAAACCTAGGGCACCCTGTTTAGACGGGGGGGGGGGGTGGGATGGGCGTGGGGAGCCTGGGCCGGGCAGGCAGCCGGCCAGACCCTGTCCACTGCACCAGCTGTGGAAGGACTTACCGCATGGACACAGGTTCAGGGGAGTGTTCAGCAGAGGTACCGGGTCGATGAGGCTCGGTGGCTTGGTGTGGAGGGTGATGGGACAGGTACCTGGTCTCAGGTGCTGCTGTCCGGCTTGTCTGTGGGCTGTTATGGCCCAGTCCTTGCTATGTCAGATTCGGAGCCAAGCTTCTGATGACAGAGACCAGCTCTCAGGACGTGGGGGCTGTGTGGGGAGGTGTCTCGGATGAGAAGACTGACGGCCATGCACAGGTGGTTCCTGTGAAGAGAGGAACAGAGCACAGAGTGAGGGCCTCAGAGCAGGAGCCACAGACGTGCAGGATAGCAGCTACCTGCGGTAGATGCACTGTCCAGGAGAAGCCCAGAAGAAAGAGGTGAAAAATCAGGAGGAAACAGGACAGCAGGGGCTGGTCTGGGACGGTCAGCCTTGGAGCAGGAGGGGACCGAGGGGATGGAAGACTGCTGTCCACAGAGCAAGCCCCCCAAACGTAGTGAAGGAAAGGGGCCCCAGCAGGTGGCTTGTCAGCCGCCGCACAGGAGCAGGGGACCCTGGAATCACTTCCAAGCTGACAAAATGAACTCTAACTCAGCCAAAGAACCTGCCAACTGTCCAGTGGAATAAAGGACTTTCAAAATTTACTTCCCACCTACCCTTTTTCAGGAAAAAGAAAGAATGGGGAGCCAGGAAAAGGCTCTCGCACCCACGGGCACCTCGCTCGGGGGGACAGGCTTGTTGGGAGGGCCCTGTTCTCAGCCGCTTCCACATGGTCCAAGCTGGGCACTTGTTGGTCGTGCTGCCCGAGCTCTGGCCGGCCGCCGCCTGCATGCCATGGGCTTCTGGGCTGTCTGGGGCGTTGGAGCACAGTTCTCCACGAGCCCAGCTGGTTCCTAGACTGCATTGAAAACGGACAGGCTGCTGGAGTGGGACCTTTCTGAGGGCTGGTGTGAAGAGGGGTCCCTGCCAGCGTGGGCAAAGCGTGGCACAGCAGTTTCTGGGCCCCTCTCCATCACCACCACCCCCCCACCCCCCCACCCCCCGCAAGCTGTAGGCTGTCAGCTCCAACCTGCGCCTCTCAGCAAACAGCGTCTTGGAGTTTCAGCTGCAGTCAGGCCCTGGGCCGGTGGCTGGCTGCCGTCTGCACAGGCTCTGCTGGTCAGTGCACACCTGCTGGGCTGTGTCAGCAGAACAGCTCTTGACCTCTCCCACCGACTGCCACTCCGCTGGCCTCCTGCTGGCTCTGTGGAGTCTGTCCTCCACTGCCTGTGCCCAGGCCACCAGCACCGGCTGCACGCCTCCTCAGTCACCTCACCCTGGTTCGCTGTCCCTCCACTTGTGCCTGTGACAAGTCTTGTTGCTCAAGACTCTGGCTGTTGGAGACCTCCTTTTCCTCTCCCCTTCCCTCCCTCCCCTCCACCTCCCCACCTCCCCACCTCCCCTCCCCTCCCTCCTCCACCTCCCCTTCCCTCCACCTCCCTTCCCTTCCCTCCTCCCCTCTACCTCCCTCCCCTCCACCTCCCCTCCCTTCCCTCCTTCACCTCTCCTCCCCTCCACCTCCCCTCTCCTCCCCTCCGCTCTACCTCCCCTCCACCCTACCTCCCCTCCCCTTCCCTCCACCTCCCCTCCCCTCCCTCCTCCACCTCCCTTCCATCTTCCACCTCCCCTCCCCTTCCCTCCACCTCCCCTCCCCTCCCCTCCTCCACCTCCCCTCCCCTCCCTCCTCCACCTCCCCTCCCCTCCACCTCCCCTCCCCCCTCCACCTCCCCTCCCCTCCCTCCTCCACCTCCCCTCCCTTCCCTCCTCCACATCCCCTCTCCTCCCTCATCCACCTCCCCTCCCCTTCACCTCCCCTCCATTCCCCCCCCACACTTCCTCTTGCCACAGTAGGTGGGGCCTGAATAGCCCCCGGAGGGCTCTACCTAGCAGCCCAGCTTTAGTGATGAGAGACCTATTGCTCCCCTCATGTGGCTTCTTCTTGAGGGATCTGGCTTTAGGAGTGGCTGGATACAAGTGTCAGGTGCTGTTTCTCCTTTTCCCCATGTTTTATTCCTGCCTCCTTGTGTCTTTTCGAGAAGCTTCCCCCCAGTGGGAACAGAGTGGCCCAACAGCTTCAGGCCCCAGCCCCGTGCTGGTGCTTCCAGCTGGCAGGGGTGAGTGGTGCCACCTCAGTGCTGGCCCATCCTGGGTGGGGTGTAGGTGAGGAGGGCTACTCACACACCTGGAATGCCCCAGGAGTGGGTCTTGGAGAGGAGGGGAGGGGACAGAAGCTTAGACAGATGGGCCCCCAGCCCCTGTGATGCTCGTGGGCCCAGTGGCAGCAGCAGGAGCTTTGAACGCGAGCTCAGACTTGGGCGAGACCTGTCTCTGACGGGGTGCTGGCTCGGGTTCCAGCTGCTCACTGTGGGCTACGGGGAGTCATTGCCGTGGCCCCTCCCCTGTCCATACAGTCACCCTGTCCTCCAGGTCACAGGCCTGGAAGTTGTTGCTGGAGGGTCAGGGCCGGGCCAAGGGCAGTGGGGCATGTCCCCCAAGGGTGTCAGGAGCAGCCACTGGGCCCCAGCAGGCCTGTGCTGTTGCTCACATGCATGGTCCGAGCTGCCAGCCCTGCGTGCAGGACGGCGGGTCCACCTCAGCACCCACCTGGGAGCACGTGAGGAGTGGTGCCAGGCCCAGGAGCAGATTGCAGTTACCTGGGCTGGTTCTGAGAACAGACCCCATCAGGAGCCAGCACAGAGCGTCTTCTGTTCCAGAACCCGCGTGGGAACTTGGAATAAGGAACCTTCTCGCCCACTCATGACTGGAACTTGCCTACAGTGGGAGGATTGGATGGCGGTTCATGGCCCCCCATAGCATGGGGTGTAGGCGCCGCATCTTGTCCTGCTCTGGGTGTGTCCCTCGCCTGCCAGCTGTCTGGGCTGTCCAACTCTTGCCTCTCTTGGTTGCTGTCTACTCATCTGAGGGATGAGGCCTAAGGTGGGGGAAGGCCAGCCGCACACGCGAGCCCAGGCAGTAAGGGTCCACAGGGAGGCGGAGGTGTGTACAGCTGCTGAGAGTGTGATGGGTGCTCAGCAGAGGGCAGCTGTGGTCACGTCAAGTGAATTGTTCACCTGTACTTTGTCCCATGTGTGCCAGGCGCTATCGGAGCTACAGGAGGAAAGGAGACAGTTGTGGGGGCTGGGGAGGCACTGACCTCACGGGAGCTCAGCAGGCCCGCGCCAGAGGGGTATCCTAGGCACCCTCAGTGAGCACTGAGCCCCATTTCTTCACACACATGCTGGGTTCTGGAGTTGGCCACTTCCCGATGGGGGCATGTCACCAAGAGGCCCGGGTCCCCAAGGGGCAGCAGATGGCAGAGGGGCGCAGAGCCCTCAGGTCCGGGAAGGTCAGGGCTGCTCCACTATCATCCAAGGGGTCTTAGCTGGGATAGCTTTCAAGGTCACGATACTCCTTCAAGTGAGGGGTCTGAATGGAACATTCTGGGGGGCGTCGGCCACGAGCTCCCTTTCCCAGCCTTTTATTAAATCACTCATGAAACAGGTGGCAGGTCCACTGTGGGAAATTGTGAAGTAGATGGTCTTCTAGGCCCGTGGCAGGCGTCCATTTTCACACTGCCACCCCACTGGAGGCTGGCAGCACCCTCCACACACGGGCAAGGGAGAGGTGACCAGAAACAGCTAAGAACTGGAGAAACAGTTATGGGGACATTCTGAGCAAAATTGCAGTAAACACTTACAAAAATGAAAACATTGTGTTTTATCAGAAGTACAATTTTAAAAGTAAGTTCAGATGACAAAAGGAGAGCATGAAAGTACAGAAAGGAAACTGTCAAAAAACAGGGTGAGACAGGTGGCCTGGGCACATGAAAAATGGTTCAAACCCCACTGTTCAAAGCAGAGGCTCACTTCAGACCACGAGACCAGATGCAGCGGGCGCCCGCGGGGCGGATGGTCCAGGGCAGCTTGTCACGGCCCTTTTCTGGATTTCCAGCTTTCCAATGTAATTTTAGGAGTTTCGTTTACCTCACCATCCTCCATTTCCTCCTGGGGGCCTCTCCTTTTGATGGCTATGGCCTTAGGCAAGCCCGGCCTCCTGGGTCATCCCTTTGTCCTGTCACTGTGGCTGGCCCTGGCCAGAGAGCAGTGACAGGTGAGAGGAACCCTTACACACTTGGCCTGAGCATTTCCCACATTCCTCTGCCTGTCACACCCTTAAGCCATTTTTTTTCCGTTCGAAAGGAGACTGCTATTGAGAAATCAGCCACTTGGTTCATTTAGTGTTTGCTGACTCGCTGGGCAAAGGCTTAGGCACTGGGGGTGCAGGAGTGAGTGGAGGGCGTATCCTAGTTCAGTGTATTTCTAAACAGTCGCGATGGCATTAGAGTCGTAAGAAAAGCATTTTCTGATGCAAAGTGCTGCTGGCTCCCCTTCCTTCTTTCGCGGAGACACAGGTCTCCTTCTGTCCTGGTACCTGAGATCACTGTGCTGCTCCCAGACGCCCCTTGCTGAACCCCCCTTTCACCCTGTGGGGCTGAGGCACCCGAGTGGTGTCTCCACCGTGTGGGGCTCGCCGACACCCTCTGACCCTGTGGGTACAAGAAGGGGTGAGAGGAGTGTTCCTGTTTGAGTCAGGGCACCCTTGCAGGACTGAGGGCTGCGGCCCCTACATCACAAAGCCTCGTCATGGCTGTCTTCCTTTCTCTCCAAGCCCAGTGGGGCAGCGCCATGCTCATGGAGGGTTTTGGGAACAAGCCAGGACCCTGGTGTCGGGCTGTTCCTGGTCATGGGCCAGCTTCTCTGTTCCGACCACTGGCATGTGAACAGATAGATAGTTTGTCCTCTCTGAATGGTCCCACAGGGGCCCCTGGTACTGTGTTGTTGGTGAGAGACGCCCAGGAAGGCAAGGAGGGCAGGGGCATGGCTTTGCTCGAGGTGGCCGTGTGAGCCCAGGGCATCTTGGTGTCCTGATTGCCTGTCTTGTGACCTCTGGCAGCCAGTCAGAAGCCACGTGCCATCCTGAGTGGCCACACCACTGTCAGATTCACTTTGCGTTGTGTGATGTGGCTCCAAACACATGTCCTTTCTCTGTGGGCTGGGGTCTGACACCTTTCCGGGGAAAGGTTTGGAAAGCTGGTCCTGACCTGCGAGCTGACGCTGTGGCTTGCTGACCTTCTTTCTAACCGCGTCCTTTGGATGAGGGGAGCCAGTGAGAACAGCTGCTGCAGAGGCGCAGATGCGGAAATGCCAACCCATCCTGGTCGCCCAGCCGGAGAATGGGGCATTGTGCCTGCTGCTCAGAGCCAAGCTTTCAGATGTGAAACTGAGACGCAGTCATTGTTTAGAACTTGGAAAACTTATTAAAACAGCATTGAGAATGAAACTTAGGCCTTCTGGAAATGATGGCTGAGTCAAGACTTGTTTATTCTGTTTCCCTCCCTGAAACTCACTGAAATGAACAAAAAGAATGAAAAATAGGGAACAAGATTTAAGCCAGAGGAGGATGTCAGCCAGTCGGGGTGGAGGGGTGAACAAAGAGGACTTTTAGGGACACCGGTGACCACATCGACTTGACAGAATGGGGGCTGTGGTTAGGGTGGGCCTTGGGAGAAACCGGCCGTGGGTGGATGTCTGCCGAGGGAGGTGAGCCAAAAGAGGAAAGCTCAGGTGTTCCACCTGCATTTTCTACAAGATCCAAACGCTTAAGGGGGAAAATGGGAAAGATGAGAAGGGAAATCGCAACTCGCTATGGAGCTGCCCACCTCTGGTGGTTCCTCGGGTCTTGTTACCTGCTGACTATGGGCCAAGAATAGGGGGCCTCTGCTCTCTGGGGACACGGTTTCCAGAGACGACCTTGCAGGCAGACGGTCTCCCTGAAGAGCTGTTGCTGCAGGAGGGCCTTCTGTGTACCCGATGGAGCCCACCTTCCCGCCCTACCAGACATGACTGCAGCCCCAGTGGTCCTTCAGACACCTTCAAGAGATCCTCTTGCTGGAGCAAGCGGGAAGGGACTGTGTGGTACAGATAGCCGGCCGAAAGTGCAGCCTGTGGGGTCTTCCTGGGAGCCCTGCATCCGCAGGCTCTCACCGCAGACAGCCCTGTCAGGTGACAGTGCAGGTCTCTGTCTTCAGTTTGAGGCAGGTTTCTGTCACTTGCAATCCAAAAATGTCCTAATAGCAGAAACTCATTTTCAGAGCAGAGCCGGTAAGAAAAGTGGGCGATAGAGCATTCTGGAATGACACAGGTGACTTGAGTCTGCCCTGATTCCTGTCCCTTTCCTTCTGTAAAGATGAGCCGTAATCAGGAGACAACACGAGACCCTTACGTAGAGAAAGAGAAGGAAAAGGGCAGTGACTAAAATGAAATGGCTGGTGAAGAAGACACACAGAGGAAGAACTAACCCAGGAAACAGAAGGAAATTTTAGATAGCACCTTCTCTGTGTACCAGGAAATATAAATTCAATATACTTAAATAGAAAAGAGCTCAAAGAAAACACAAGATAGCAGAAGGAGAGAAAGTGAGCTGGCAGAACTGAGAAAGAAAATTAAAGACAAAAAAACCCTTAAGAACATGAGTGCCCAATTAGCAACAGCAAATAACAGGATGGATTCTGCTGAAAAAGAAGTGGTCACCAGAGGATAGGCTGCTTGAGAAAAACATGCTGCACATAGAAAAGCAGACAGGAACGTGGTCAGAGCAGACCAGTGGTCAGAGCAGACCAGAGCGGGAGGCTGCAGGGAGACCTGGGGGCTGCAGTGAGTGCTGGGGTCAGAAAACAGGCGGCATCCAGGCTGTGAGAAGGCATGTAAAGCAGGACCTCCCTGGAGTGCAGGTGGGGAGACTTTGCATGTTGAGAGGGTGCATCATGTTTCTGGAAAAATTGGATGCAAAGTGACGAGAGCCAGGATGGGACCTGGTAAATTCACTGAATCCTTTGTACAAGCACCACCTGCCCCGTTCACTGCAGAGCAGAGGCAGCATGCTGCTGTCCAGGAACTCATCTTGAGCCAGGCCTCAGGATGGGCACCCCGCCTGGCTGAGGTGTGTGCCAGGCGTTCCGCTCTGCAGCTTGGGAAGGAAGGCCACGGCGGAGAGCCATGCCCTCTCCGGAGGGCACAGTATCTGCACAGATGTTTTCTTGCAGGGGAGAGGTGTGTTCTCCCCACTTTGTTTATTTAGTCATTTATTTATATTTGTATGGACTTTTGGGTATTTACTTTATACTTTGGCTTACCCTCCATTGTAATTTTTCCTTTTCTCAAATTAATCCAGCTCTGGTCATTGGAAGCTCTTTCAGTTGGCTTCATTGTCCCTTTGACAGATCCCATTTTGTGGAGCTTTGTTTTTGTTTTAGTTCTTTACATCTTCTGGTTTTCTGCCCCAGTCATTTTGCCTATCTGTCCAGGAATTCCTGGTTCCTGTTATTGCAGAATGGTGTTAGAGCCAAGATCTGGGCACTGGGTGTGCCCGTTGCTGTGGGCTGCTGTTTTAGGCCTTCTCACCGGCCAGAGCAAGGACATATGTGTGTGAGTGTTGACCTACGTACACACACATGGCCATCTGTGTAGGTACCCACAATGGCAGTATCATCCTGAAGATCTTTGCCACCCACAAATGTACCATGTGCTCTGCTCACCCATTCATCCTTCCTCCCTGCACAGAATCACTGAACAAACACTTCAAATCCTTAGTTATACAGTACACCAAAATAAATTCCTGGCAGACATAGGAGTGTGTTTTTTCAGTAAATTTCTGTTTAGTCTGTGTCAAGGATGTAGTGGCTAACAAAAGAAACATCATCTCAGCCCTCACGGAGCTTACTCTCTGGTGGGGGAGACAAATGAAATATCACAGGTATAATGATTTATTTGTGTAACTATACAATACTAACCAAAAATACTTGGACCTCCACCTATGCAGAAGATGGAGTAACAGGGATGAGATTTACCATCACACCTGGAACTAATAAAAAGCTGGACAAGATATATGAAACCTTAGTTTTTAACTTTGGGTATGAGGTGACGAAGTACAGTGATTCCTGAGAGACGAGAATCAAGCAAGATGAGGCCGATGATTTCCCCAGCTTTCTGCATTAGGGAGTTTGCAGGTTGCATTGTAAGGAGTCGGAGCCTGGCAGACTCCCTGAGTCCAGGAGATGGAGCTCCGAGTCCACGGTGACCAAGGTGGCTAGAGTTTACAGGGAATGTACCAGACAGTGGAGAGCTGCAAATAGAACTTGGAGATGTGCAGAGGATCTCCCTTAGTTTCCAGCAGTGTTGGTCAGTATAAAGCTATGAGAAGACTACCGGAGGCCAGGGAGAGGGTCACCCAGAAGGACTAGAGGGAACAGTACTCAGAGCTCTCCAGTGCCATGGATGGGGCCTTGTCATCAGGCAGCCTGAAACCTTCAGATCTCACAGGGCACTGGAGAACAATTAGCCCAGAATAAATGTTGCTCTGGTGTCCTGACCAAAAGTTGTACACTGTTTCTAAGTAACTGTCCCAGAACACACCTCAGTATTATTTATAGGAACACAAAAATACACAGCTTCCAAAAGGGCAAAATTCACAATGTCAGGCATCCATTAAAAAATTACCAGGCATGGAAAGAAACAACCCATATTGCAGTGAAGAGTCAATCAAAAGTGATGTAAAACTGTCCCAGATTGTAGGTTGAGCAGACAAGATCCTTAACGTAGTCATTATAATTACATTCCATATACTCAAAGAGCTAAGGGAAATATTGGTCACATTAGGTAAAGACATCGTGAAATAAAGACAATTAACTGAAAAAATCCAAAATCCAAATTAAACTTCCAGAGTTGAAACTAAACTGTCTGAATGCAAAACACACTGGATGGGATAATTGGCAGATTGGGTGTCGCAGAACAAAAGATCAGTGAACTTGAAGACAAAGCAGTAAGAACAATCCAAACTAAAACAAGGAGAGGAAATTTTAAAAGTAAAAAAGAGCATGACTGAGATGTGGGACAGCTGGCAGAGGACTGATGTTAGTGTCATTGGAGTTCCTGAGTGGGAGGGAGGCACAGAAAAACTGAAGAAATGATAGCTGAACAGCTTCCAGATTTGATGAAAACTATAAATCTAGATTGAGCAATCTTAACAAACCCTAGGCACGAGAAACATGAACACGGCTACATAAGGCACATCATAACCAGACTGCTGAAAACCAGCGATGAACAGAAAAGCCTTAAAAGCAGCCAGAAAAAAACACAGGTTCCCTGTGGTATCTAAAAGTACAGCGTGTGTATAAAGCCTTCCATAAGCCAAAATGGCATAAAGCAAAGAAGCAGTTAAACCTTAAGACACCACTTGCTGACAGCTGCACAAACTTAAGTCTAGGTGAGGCACAGATGCTCAGAGACAGTTCACAGCTAAGGGCTTGATGCTGAGTGGGGTTCCCGGGAAAGGAGCTGGAAGGGGCCACTCTCCCTGCTCTGTGTGCCCACTGCCTCTATAACAATTTCTGCAAAACAAACGCTGAATGCTGGTTTTGCTTTTTTTTTTTTTTTGAAAAGCGACAGTCCCCTTTGAATTTCTTTTCTTTTTCTTCCCTCCTCTCCCCGCCTCCCTCCCCCCCCCCCCCCACCATACACACAGGCAGCACTGCAGCGGGTGGCAGCCCACCTCCAGGGAGAGCCGTTGTTCACAGTCTTTGCTGTAGAGGGCGCAGCTCACTGGCCCATGTAGAAATCCAGGAGCACGGTGCTCCAACCACCTGAGTCCCCAGGCCAGCTCAGATTTCTTTCCATTAGCAAGAACAGGTACTAATGTAGGTCTTTCGTAAAAGGGAAGTGATGTAAAGCAAGCTTTCAAGAAATGAGCAAAAACCTGCATTACACACAGAGCAACAAAGATACAGACGACAGCAGATTTTTCTTTGGAAACAATGCTAGTGAGGATATGGTGGAGCATCGTGTGCAAGTACTAAATGAAAACTCAACTTACAGTTCTGTACCAGTGTAAATAAATTTTTAAAGATAATTATTTAACAGTAATAACAATGTAGCAGAGTTGGGGGGTTTACAACATACATAGAATAAAATATGACCAAAATGGCACAAAGGCCCAGAGAGGAGAAAGGTTAAACTCATATACTTGAAGTGGTAGAACTTCACTTGAAGATAGACTATGATAAATTTAATATGGACACCACACACCCAAAAGCATCTACTAAAATAGCAAAACAATGATTACGTACAACTGACAACAGTAGAGAAAATTTGAATCACATAAAATAGTTAATCCAAAAGAAGGCAGGTAAAGAGGAAAAGGGAACAAAGAATAGATGGGACAAACGAAACACATAGCAAGATGGTGGATTTCAACTTAGCCATGTCAATGATCATAATTCAAGATGGTTTAAATACCCCAATTGAAAGGCAGAAATTGTCAGATTGCAGTACATACTTGCTACATACTGGCTACAAAAAACCCGCCTTAAATATAAAGACACAAATAGGTTAAAAGTAAAAAGAAGGCAAAAGATATACAATTCTAACACTAAGGGGAAGAAAGCTGCAGTTGCTATAGTAATAACCAAACATTCTGATTTCACAGCAAAGAAAAGTATACCAGGTAAAGCTATTCATAATGATAAAGAGGTTAATTCATCAAGAACACACCAGAAATTTAATGCATCTAATACCAGAGTTATAAAACATGAAACAATAACCGATAGAACTTCAAAGAGAAATGGACAAATCCACAATTACCCTCAGAGCTTTCTTAGTGACTAATAGAATAGGCAGACAGGAGGTTAGCATTGGCGCTGTCCACCAGCCTGACCTGATCGGCATCTATAGAACACCCAACAGCATGCTTTTTCCAGTGCATGTGAGATATTTACCAAGATAGACCATTTTTCTGCACCATAGGTATTCTGACAAAAGTGGAATTAAATTGGAAACCAAGAAAAATATCTGGAAAGTCAGGTATTGGGAAAGTAATCATACCGCTATATAATTCATGAGTCAAAGGAGGAATCAGAAGGGCAATTAAAAGCTTTTGAACGGGATGAAAATGAAAATACAGCATATCAGAATTTGTGGGATGTCAAGAAAGCTGTACTGAAGGAAATTTGATAACCCTAAATACCTAGATTGGATGAACATTTTAAAAGGTTGCAAGTCTCTGAATTAAATCTCTACCTTAAACTACAAAAATTAAATCCAAAAGAATGCAAAGAAAAGAAATAATACAGATCAGAGTAGAAATTAATCAAACAAAGCAGAAAAACAATAGAGAAAACTGGTGAAGTCAAAGCTGTCTTATTATTATTTTAAACAAGATCAATACAGTTGACAAACTTCTGGCCAGACTGATTAGATAAACAAGTGAAAAGACATGAATTACCATTATTAAAAGAGAAAGTGAAGGCATCACTACAGATTCTACTGATCTTAAAAGGATATTAAAGGAATAGTGCAACACCTTTATGCTAATAAATTTGGCAACTTATATGAAATGGACAAATTCCTTGAAAGAGAAAAAATACTAAAGCTCACTCAAGAAGAAATTCAAAACATGGTTAGTTCTATTAAATAAATTCAATTTTTAATTAAGAACCTTCCCACAAAGAAAACTACATGTCCAGATGGCTTCACTGGGGTGTTCTACCAAACATCTAAGGAAGAAATAGCAATTCTACACAAACTCTCTCCGAAAATTGAGAGGAGGGAATACTTCTCGACTCATTTTATTATGCATGTATTATTGATACCAAAACTAGACAAAGACAATACAAGAAGAAAAAAGTACAAACAGACTAATCTCCCTCATGAACATGTATGCAAAAATTCTTAACATTTGAGCAAATCAAATCAAACGATATGTAAAAACGATAATATGATCAGTTGGGATTTGTTTAAGGGATGTAGGATTGGTTTAGCATTAGAAAATTAATCAGTGGAATTCAACTATTATGAAACTAAAGAAAAATTGTGATCATTTCAAATAGATAACATAAAAGCATTTTACAAAATCTAACATCCATTCCTGTTTTTTTAAAAATTCAGCAAAATTAGGAATTCAGGGAAATTTTTCAGCCCAGCTGGGCATTTATGCAAACCCTACAGCAAGCATCATACTTAATAGTGAAACATTAGATGCTTTCCCCTAAGATTAGGAACAAGGCAAGGATGTTCCCTCAATCCCATTCTATTAAACATCATACTGGATGTTCTAGCCAGTGTAATAAGGCAAGAAAAGGAAATAAAATGCCCCAGATTGGAAAGGAAGAAGTAAGATTGTCAGTGTTCACTGTTGACATGATTATCTATGTATAAATTTTTTTTTTTTTTTTTTTTTTTTATTGAGGAACAGTGTGTTTTTCCAGGGCCCATCAGCTCCAAGTCAAGTTGTCCTTCAGTCTAGTAGTGTCCTTCAGTGCAGCTCACTGGCCCTTTTGGGAATTGAACCGGCAACCCTGCCGTCAAGAGCACACGCTCTAACCAACTGAGCCATCCAGCTGCCCCTGGATGTATGTATAAATTGTAATGAAATCTGCTGGGCGTGGGGGGGGGGGGCGGGGGGGGGCAGTTAGAACTAAAAAGTAAGTTTACCAGGTACAAGACCTGTGTTAGCAACAAACGGAAATTGCTTTATATTTAGCTAGCATCAAAAATATGAAATACGAATAAATTTGCATAAATACGTGCGCAAGATATGTACACTGAAAACTACCAAATGTTGCTGAAGGTAGACCTACCTAAGCAACATGTTCACAGAGGGATACGACATGTTCACAGATTAGAAGATTCGATATTGTTGTGATGTTAGTTTTCCTCATATTGATGTACAGATGCAACATAACCTCGATCAAAATCCCAGCAGGTTATATTGTAGAAACTGAAGCTGATTCTGAAATTTATCTGCAAGTGCAAAGGACCCAGAATAATTAAAACAACTTCAAAACCGAAGAGCTGAGTTGGAAAATTAACACTGATTCAGACCCAGGACATTTTGGGTCACCAAGACATGGTCAGCTGTTTTTTCTCAGACAAACAAATTAGAAGCCTTTGAGTTTCATTTTTGAAGCTGGCCTTCCTGGTACTGCAGGTCCTCCAATTACGCATTTCATCCAGTTGGGTTCGTTCAGTTCGTTTCGGTTGATGTGATGCCGCAGGAGCCTACCTCTTGTTTGTATCACTTAGCCTGTGGTAATGTTGGTGAGGACGTACTGTTGTCTTCAGCATTCAAACTGGCGCGTGGATGTTCAAGGGGAGTTTTTCCTGCATGAGGGCGTCCTCTGGCTAGTGGACGACCCACAGCGCTGTAGTCGGCCTGGGCCTTAGAGAACGTGTCTGGCCTGCAGTGTGCCCTCCTCGTGCTCTGCTGACTGTCTGTGCCCTCACCTCAGGCTCTGACCCTGTTTAACTAATGTCCCCTGGAATAGCCGCTAGGATCTGCGGACCGGCCTCTTCTGGGGAGGGCCCTATCCTGATGCCAGCTGGGATGGGGACAGGGAGCAAGGAGGAAAGTGCCCCAGCCATGCACCTGTTACTCATTTGTGCAGACTTCTTACTGCCGGGAGGCATCCTGCAGAAAAGTGTGAGAGCGCAGGCGTGGGGCTCCATGGTGGTTTACAGCCGCACTCGCCGCTGGCGCCTCTGGGGGGCGGCACGCCGCCCTGGGCTCCTCCCCGCCGGCGAGGCTGCAGCTGCTGCTTCCTACCAGTGGAGGGCGACCTTCCAGATTTGGGGCTGATAGCGGACCTGCTGTGTTCATCCGCTCGTCTCACCCTCTGTGCCGGGGCTTCACTCAGGTTTGTGGGAGGACCCTGCGTGCACCTGCGTGTCCACTCTGTGATGGACGGTTGGCGCCTTCTTGTTTTGGCCGTTGTGACCAGGGCTGCTGGGAGCTCGGCGGGTCCTCTGCCAGCCTCCGTCCTTGGAACCGTGAGCCCGGGAGGGGCTGGGGGGCCGGGGTGTCTGCAGGTTGGGCAGTGCCGTACTGGGCCCCAGTAGGTGACCGGCCTCCGCATGGTTCCTTTTCCATTTCAGCCAATTGGCGGGCATTCTAGTCCCCATTGTTTCTAGGAATTGTTACTACATGGTGAAAATAGTTCTTTGTCAGATCAGGCATCCACACACGTGTACGTGTGTGTAATGTGCGTATCCTAGGTCGCACATATTTCCTTTTCTGGACTCGCCTTTTTACTCATCGTGGAGTATTGATAAACAGAGGTTCTCAATTTTATCATAGTTCAATTTATTAGTTTTTCTATTGTGGTGAGTGTATTTTTGTGTCTGATTAAGACCACAAATTTTACCTTCCGTGTTTTTTCTAAAAGTCTTCCTGTTTTACTTTTAACATTTATATCTGCAGTTTGTCTAGAATTGAGTTCTTGTATTGGATGAGGAGGGGTCAAGGTTCATTTTCCCCCCGTTTACATGCAGTCGGCACAACAGTGTTGTTGAGAGCCCACTCATTGTCACAAGTCACTGCCCATCATTTACTCTTGGGCACTGCCTGTCGGGCCGGCCGGGTTTCACCACGTTGCCACATGAGTGCCAGCTGGGTGGTGCCATCAGTGGGCGGTTTGCTGGGGCCAGCTAGCGAGGGGTCTGGGTGCCTTCCTGGCCTAGCAGGGGTGGGATCCCGGCTCGGGTTCGGGGCAGGGCCCAGGGGTCTCAGAACACAGCTCACGACTGGGTACCCCGCTCTCCCCAGCGCTGGGCTGTGAGGGGCTGGGCTGCACTGTTACAGGTTCTGAAGCCCGAGTGTGTGATAAGGTGTTTTCTGCATTTCTGTGCTGACACACTTCTCTGTCGCAGGGCGGCGCCTTCCCGACTGATGCTGGAGGGGACATCCTGACGACCCTCTGAGACTGTCCCCGGGTCCTCAGGAGAAGACTGCAATGTCCCAGGCACAGGAGTATGAATGCGAGAGCCACAATGCCGCGGTGCAGGAGCCTCGGGTTCCAGGATCCAGCACGAGGTGAGGAGACGCATCATGCCGCGGAAGTGACGGACTAGTGAGGGGGACGCATGTCTGTCCTTCCCTCACAGAGGGAACCGGGGCTCAGCCGCCGCTCTGTGGAGGGCTGGGCTGCTGTCCGCCTGCACATAACAGGTCTGGGTCCGCTTTCCTTGCTTCTGAATTGGGCGTTCTCCCGTGGAAGCCCAATCCCCAGGCATGGCCCCCATTTTCTGCCACAGTCACAATGTGGAGGGACCGAGGAAGGGGCTTCTCATCGAGGTGGGGGTGGCTGGCCGGGCTAGACACCCTGCAAGCCCACTGGCTGGGCCCAGTTCCTTATGCCCTCTCTGGGCATCGACAGATCTACAGCAAGGCAAGTTGCCATACTTCATCTTTTTTATTTTCTGATTTTTAATTTTATTTGGAAATAATTCGTGCTTACAGGAAAGTTGCAAGAACAGGAACGGTGCACTGTACACCCATGTCCCCTTACCCACATTCGCCCTTTGTGGCCGCTGTGTGCTCCCCCCCTACCCCCACACATGGTATTTTCTCTGCGTCCTCGTGGGCGGGTCACAGATGTCATGGCCATTGTTTGTTCCCAGCACCCAGGACAGTGTCGCCATGAGTGAACCTGTGCCGGTGGGAGGCTTCCGTCTCCTCTGCACCCAGTTTTTCTTTAGCAGCTGGTTCCCTGTTGACCTGGGTAGTGCTTCTGGCCCCTCCAGCATGCACTTGTCATACCTGGTACACATTTGCCCCGCCGGGCACACACTCTCCCTGCTGGGCACACACTCACCTCACAGGGCACACACTCTCCCCGCCAGGTTCACATCTGCCTGTGTGTCCATTCACCTCTGTAATCAGGAAAATCAACATTGACACTTTTTAAGATAATACTCGCCCTTTTTCTTTTAAGTTTTTTTTTTTAATATTCGCCCTTTTTTAAATAGAGCACTCAGTTTGGCTTTGTCTAACAGTTTCTTAGCAGAACACTACCCAGTGGTGTGGCATCCTTCTCGGGCTCCACCCTCTGCAGGTACATGGCCCACGGCCACTCGTCTGCCCTCCCAGTGTACGACGACTGCTTTGCCTTCGCCCCCTGTGCTCTTCCCCAGTGTGGGTGTTTTGATCCTTTCTTACATGACCCAGTCTTTCCTGGGATGGCTGCAGAACGCCCTCTTCCCAGCCGTAGCACCCTTCCATGCCTACTGGTGGGCAGTCGGGTCCAAACGGGACAAGAGCCCCAGGACCCTTCTCTTTGTTCCTGTATTCACCGGTTTGTTCCTGGTGTGGACTCAGGTTTTCCTTTTTTTTTTTTTTTTTTTAAAGCTTTTATTGGGGAAGGGGAACAGGACTTTATTGGGGAACAGTGTGTACTTCTGGGACTTTTTTCCAAGTCAAGTTGTTATCCTTTCATTCTTAGTTGTGGAGGGTGCCGTTCAACTTCAAGTTGTTCCGTGTTCAATCTTAGCTGCAGGGGGCGCTGCCCACCAGGCAACCTTGTGGTTGAGAGCCCACTGGCCCATGTGGGAATCGAACCGGCAGCCTTTGGAGTTAGGAGCATGGAGCTCTAACCGCCTGAGCCACCGGGCCGGCCCCCAGGTTTTCCTTTTTGTTTTATATATTTGTAGTTCGTTCTTGCACGTAGTTACTTGGACACTCATGCTGTCCTAGGTTGGGCCAGTTGGGTTCCTTCAGGCTGTCTCCTGCCCTGTGATTCTTGGAGTACTTCCTCCTTCAGGCTTGACAGATGTTCCAGGCACAGCGTGTACTGCCCGCCCCGCTGAGCCAGCTGTCCCCGGAGGAGCCCTGCTTCCTTTAAGGAAGACACGCATGGAGGATCAGAGTGGGCGCTTGGTAGCTGTGTGTGTGTGTACACAGAGCCATGCATGTGCACGGATGCACACGTGTGCACGCAGAAGGTACACACATCAGACTGCTGCACTTACACTGGGGGCCTTCCGTTCCACTCTGTTCCCAGAGTGCGCTCTCCTGCGTCTCCCATTCCCCAGCCATACCCCCTTCCTCAGTGAGAATCTGCTCCCAAGAGCGTCGTCGGTGCACTTAACCCGTCTGCTCACTGGTGATATGTCCACAATTGTTTCAGAGTCGCTTCACCCATTCCACTACGAAACGAATTCGTATATATGCTTTTAAAAGTTCAAGCACAGTCCACACAAGGACGGGAACATAGCGTCCAGTCCTATGTTCATGAATTACTTGGCAACCACTCCTCTGCTTCCTCTTCGTGGATTCATCTGTTCTGGACAGTTTGAATAAATGCAGCCACACAGTAGTGATGTTTGTGTCTGGGTTCTTTCACTCTGGGAGTGTTCTCAGGGCTCATCCCTGTGGCAGCACATGGCAGCACTCCACTCCTGCTTAGGACTGGGCGATGCCCCATCTGTGGAAAGACCACAGTGTCTCGACCCATTCATCAGCTGAGGGCTTCGGGCAGTTACGGATAATGCTGCTGTGAACACGCGTGTCCAGTTTTCTGTGTGGACACGTTTCGTTTCTCTGGGCAGATCCTAAGAGTGGGTTGTAGTATCCTGTTGTCACTTGATGTTTAACTTTTTGAGGAACTGGTAAACTTTTCCAATGTAGATGCACCATTTTACATTCCTGACCGCAGGATGTAAAGGGTTGGATTTCTCCACACCCTCTGCAGTACATGCTGGTACGGTTTTTAAAACTCAGTATTATAACCACCCTAGCAAGTAGGAGTGGCAGGTTGATGGCTGTGGAGGCCAGGCCTGGGAGGTGACAACCCCAGGGCACACGCTGGGGGCTGCTGCCCCACCTTCTGCACAACCTTGCAGGTTCACTGGTGACCAGAAGCCATGCGTGACCTAAGGGGCCCCAGAGCCAGCCTCACCCTGACGGCACTGCCGACAGGTCTGCCTCTTATCCTTGTGCTTCCAGGACTCCCTCTCCTGGCCTCTGTCCCTCATGCCGTCTGGTCCCCAGGATGCCCTCCATCCTACTCTTCCTTCTACAGCATGACCGGCATGATGGGTGGTGGTGGCGGGCGGGTGGGCGCAGTGCTCCCTGGAGCAGCCCAAATGACTGCAGGGGGAGGTGGCAGGAGCAGGGCAGCTGCTGAGTGGGCTCGTTCGCAGGGGCACGTCAAGCACCAGCCTGTGACAGGCACTTAGGATGCCGCCGTCTGGGCAGCGATTCCCAGGGAAGCAGTGGTTCCCTAAATAGGGTCCCCTGGGAGCCTGCGGCAAGGGCACCAGCGGGTCTCCTGGTGTCTGAAAGGTTCGTTGATGGGATCAGAGAGGAAGTGGAATTGGGGTGACCGGCTGAACCATGCACTGATTTAGGGTCGTGAGGAGCTGTTGTTATGGAAACCCCCATGGCTCTCCGTGGTCTATGTGAGGTGATTATTGGGACATTCACAGAGAGGAGGGAGCGAGAGGAAGAGCTGAGGCTTGGGAAGAATGCACTGCGCTGTGGGCAGTGTGGTGGGGCCTGCCCTGCCCTCCCGGGGTAGCAGTCCTGCCGCAGGTGCAGAGAGGAACGAACACTCAGGAAACAGGCTCAGCTGGTGAGACCCAGCAGAAACAGACCCATAAAGACGCTAGTATTGGAATTATCAGACACAGAATAGCTTTGTTTAAGGAAAAGAGAATCTTGCAAATGTGAGTGGAGGACAGGAGACCCTAAAGAATGACTGTGGAGAATTGGAAAAGAGCTGGCAGACTAAACACAGCCAAAGAGAGAATTAATGAAGTAGAAAGAGGAACTAAATTAAAATGATCTAGAATGGGGCAGGCAGCTGGAGATGGGAAGAAGGAGCCACACAGAGTCTCAGGGCTCCTGGGACGAGCTTTCTGTAGGAGTTCCAGACAGAGGCAAGGGGGTCAGGGTGGTGTTTCAAAAGACAATGGTGGGGAATTTTGCAGAATTGTTTAAAGATACCAACCCTCAGAACCAGGAGTCCCCCAATATCCTTCATTTCAATATAGTGAAACTGCAGAACACAGAAAAGGAGAATTATTCATTCTACCTATTTATCTGCCAAATAGGTTGTGTTTTCTACATCATAATTACATTGTATCATATGCAAATGACAATAGGTCATTTATTCCTTATTTATTCACAGGTGAATCTACAGTAAATTATTGGTCAATAGAAAATCTGGCCACATTGCTTATAAAAGTAACACAAAATAAATTGCATTTTTCTACACCAACAGCAGTCAGAAAATTATCTATAAAATTAACAGTGCAGGAATTGGGAAATAACAAATAGACCAGGATGTGGAGTAATAAGCAATGCTCTGCACAGCTCAGGACACCTGTCAGTGTCCTCTGCACAGTTGGTTTGCACTCCTGGGATCCATACCCCACCTCTGCACACACTGCCAAGTCCACCTACAAGGACATTCACAGCAGGATTGTGAGAAATAACCCCGATAGGCAAACAAGCCAGAAGTCCATCAGCAGTCGAATTGACAGGTGAAGTGTGGCCACACTGTGTGCAGTGAGCAAGCTGCACAGGTCGACCAATAGTGATGAGTTTCAATTTTAAGTGGAACAAGCAAAACACAAGAAATACATAGTTTCCTTCATGAACAGACACACCCAAACTAATTTGTAGAGAGTTATCTTCAAATATGGTAAAACTAAAAAAGCAAGGAAGTAATTCAGTGGTCGCCTAGTGAACAGAAGAGTGATGTGGGGGGAGAGGGTGTGGAGGATGCTGCATTGTTTTTTAATTTCTTGATTAGTAACTGCTGTACTCGTGTTAAAGCATAATCATTCATTATACTTATCTTTATGTCCTATATATATGTCATGGTTTTATTTTTAAAAGATTAATTTACATTTACAATAAAAATACCATTTATAATAGAAAGTGTGTGTGTGTGTAAAACTTAGGAATAAATCTGACAAAACATGTACCTACCCTTTAAAGACTTAAATGAGTGGGCACACCCAGTGGTTTTGGTGGAAGACTAAGTCATCACAAAGGCTTCTCTTTTCTCCTGAAATAGATCCAGCAAAGGTGCCAACAGAGTTTGTACAAGTTGACAAGCTGATTCTACAATTCATAGGGGAGCACAGGGTGAAGAATAGCCAAGATGTGACTGAAGAAGCAGAGGACGTGGGGACTTGGGAAATGCACAGTGTTCAAAGCTACCATGATTGAGATAGTGTTGTGCCGGTCAGAGACGGTTTGACCAACAGAGCCTGCGGAGAGCTCAGACACAGGTGCATTGACCCTGTCCATCAGGCAGTCCCCTGGCTGTCCATGTGGAGAAAAGGAAATTTCACACAGTAAACAAAAATCACTACATGTAAAGAACTTCAACAGGAAAGGCAAAGCTATAAAACTGCAAGTCAACTTAAAATGTTTGACCTAGAAGTAGGAAATCTTAAGATTTAAGATTCTTAAGCAAGGTAGAAAGAGGAGAGAATCATGAAGGAAAAGATTTATAAATTCAACTATAGTGAAATTTAAAACTTTTCATCAAAACACAAAGACACCATAAAGAGAGTGAAAAGATAAGCTGCAAGCAGGAGAGAGATTGGTAACACATATGAGGTCTGACAATTAGGTTTGCGAACTCATCCTAGAAAAAGTACTCCATACCTCATTGCTGAATATCACTACGGTCACCTTTGAAGCACTCCCCTTGGGAAGCTATGCACTGACACCAGCCGCTAGTCCACCCTTCAAAGTAATTTTGGAACTCTTTTTCTGGAATGGCCATCAGAGCTGTGCTCGTGTTACCCTTGATGTCCTGAATGTCATCAAAATGTCTTCCTTTCAATATTTCCTTTATCTTCGGGTAAAGAAAGAAGTCATGGGGGGCCAGAGCAAGTGGGTAGGGAGGGTGTTCCGATACAGTTATTTGTTTACTGGCTAAAAACTCCCTCACAGACAGCACCTTGTGAGCTGGTGCATTTTTGTGATGCAAGAGCCATGAATTGTTGGTGAAAAGTTCAGGTAGTTTTCGTCTACCTTTTCCACACAGCCTTTTCAGCACTTCCAAATAGTAAACTTGGTTCACTGTTTGTCCAGCTGGTATAAATTCATAATGTATAATCCCTCTGATACCAAAAAGGTTAACAACATCGTTTTGACTCTGGATTTGGATGGAATTTTTTTTGGTTGTGGAGAATTGGCTGACTTCCATTGTGCACTTTGACGCTTTGTTTCAGGGTCGTATTGGTATACCCATGTTTCATCACCAGTGATAACATGGCCCAAAACATCATCTTGCCTCTCCAAAGTCTTGGCAAACTTCACCTCTGCTTTGCTTATGTTCATCGATGAGCTCCTTTGGGACCATTTTTGCACACACGTTTCTCATACCAAGATTTTCAGTTAAGAATTTTTTAACTTGTTTATCTATCGATGTTTACGTAGTCTGCTATGCTGCTCACAGTCAGCCAATGATTTTTACACACAATTTGACGAATTTTTGCAATGTTTTCGTCAGTTCTGCTCATTACTAGCCGCCCTGACCTCTCTTCATCAGCGACGTGTTCTCTCCCCTCAAAAAATGTTTAATCCGTTGGTACACTGCGTTTTATTCATGGCATTATCCCCATAAATGTGGACTAACATGTCCCTGATTTCACTTCCACTCTTGCCAATTTTAACAAGAAATTTAATGTTTGTTCATTGCTCTAATTCAAGCTCAGACATTCTCAGGACAGCACACGAAAACACGCAACAATAATGAACGCCACTCAGAAAGACACCATCACACGTCAACATGAACACAGCTGTGAGACACTGATATACCGAAGTTATGAAACCTTACTGAGCTGTTTGTACAGGGCTGCCAATATGAGCTCATGGTGGCAAGTTCACAAACTTAATTGCCAGACCTTGGATAACCAAGAGGGATTGCTATCAAGAATATATATTGTTTAAAAATACAACTTGTGCAAATTTATAGGAAAAAATTCTAATGGGCAGAAGTCACGTGTTTCTAGTAAATGAGAAATAAAAATGGCTCATAAATATGAGAAAGATGCTTGATCTCATTAATAATCAGTAAAAATTTTAAACCACATGTGAATTCATTATTTTTGTGTCTATTTGAAATTTTCCATTATTAAAAAAAAGGGGGGGTGTAAAATTGTACTGAATTCCACTACTACTACGTAACCACTTTTTTAAAGTTAAATGATTTTTTTTGTTTGTTTTTTTGTATTGGGGAAGGGGAACAAGACTTTATTGGGGAACAGTGTGTACTTCAGGGGCTTTTCCAAGTCAAGTTGTTGTCCTTTCAGTCTTAGTTGTGAAGGGCGCAGCTTAGCTCCAGGTCCAGTTGCCATTGTTAGTTGCAGGGGGCACAGCCCACCATCCCTTGCTGGCAATCTTGTGGTTGAGAGCCCACACTCCAACCAACTGAGCTATCTGGCCACCCAGGAACTGAGTGGCAGCTCATTGACTTCATTCTAGTTGCAGAGGGCGCCGCTGGTTCGCTCCTGTGGGAATTGAATCCCGTCAGCTCGTGCTCTAACCAGCTGAGCCACCCATCTGCCCACTATGTAACCACTTTTAATACTAGGATTTACCCTTTACGCAATTTTCTACACAAATATATACATATAAACACTTATGTGGCTTTTTTTTAAGAGTCTATATAACTTTGTTTAGTTATTAACTCAAAATCCTTATTTTGTCATTAAGCTTGGATTGACATTAAAACACACATCCTTGGGGCCGGCCCAGTGGCTCAGGTGGTTAGAGCTCCGTGCTCCTAACTCCGAAGGCTGCGGGTTCAATTCCCACATGGGCCAGTGGGCTCTCAACCACAAGGTTGCCAGTTCAATTCCTCCAGTCCCGCAAGGGATCGTGGGCTCCGCCCCCTGCAACTAGCTGCGGCAATTGGACCTGGAGCTAAGCTGCGCCCTCCACAACTAAGATTGAAAGGACAACTTGACTTGGGAAAAAAAAGTCCTGGAAGTAAGTACACACTGTTCCCCAATAAAGTCCTGTTCCCCTTCCCCAATAAAATCTTTTTAAAAAACCCACACACATCCTCACCGGGATATACCATTTACCACACCCCCACACCCCCCAGACCATTGACCACACCCCAGGGAGGGGGGGGGGTTGGTCAATGTGGTCAACATCCCCAAAGAGACCATTGGCCACACCGCAGGGGAGAGACCAGTGTCAGTCTGAAGGTTGTGCTGCACAGGTCAAATAGAATGTGGATAGTTGATGGAAATATTGTGCACTAAATCTTTAAAACTGTAGAAATTGACTCTTGACAGTCTTACTGTATGCCATAGTTGGAAAAATACACTATTTTATAGAAGATAATGTATCAATTTTTGTCCAATTACAAAAGTAGTCAGTGCACGTTGTAGAAAATTTGGAAATTGCAGCAAAGCAAAGAGGTGTGATGCCACATCGCTGCCATTGCTAAACGACGATCTCTTTCTTATGGACACGTAGGACAGAATTCCAGCTCGGACACGTGTGGGTGTGACGGAAGCAGGTCGTCAGCATTTGGCCCGCAGCACTGTGGTTGCTGCGGGCAGGATTCAGTGGGTGAGAGTGTGGTGGGAAACAGGACAGCCACGTGCGGCGTCTCTGCTCATCACCCTTTCCAGCCTCAGCAGAAAGCAGCAGTGAGGTGCGGAGGCCGGGATGCTCGGCGGGTTGTGCATAGAGCGAGCCCCACCCGCCCGCTGCCCTCCTGCCTGAATTTGACCTGCGTGTGTTGTGTAGGGAATCTGGAAGAAGGTTTTTTTCGAGCTTTCTTGTAAATCTGAAATTGTTTTAGTTATGGATTGGCTGTCATCCCCAACGTGGAATTTGTAAGTGATGAGACGCTAATAAGCTTTAAGAAGGTTTTATTATGTGTCAGGTGTCTTGCTTTTGAAGCTGGAGGATGTGAGAAAGTGTCCAATGCAGACTTGTCCCGCGGTTGGATGCTTGAGGCTTCGGTGCAGGGCGGGGGTGCAGGGTTGGGGTGCGGGGCCCCGGGTGCAGCGGTTGGGAGTGTAGGGTCGGGGTGCAGGGCGGGAGGTGTAGGTCGAGTTGCCGGGCGGCCACTGTCCCTGCCGCCCACCCGCTAACGCTGTCCCGCTCTCTCACAGGCTGGAGTGGGTGGAGATCATCGAGCCCCGCACCCGCGAGCGCATGTACGCCAACCTGGTCACGGGCGAGTGCGTGTGGGACCCGCCGGCCGGCGTCCGCATCAAGCGCACCAGTGAGAACCAGTGGTGGGAGCTCTTCGACCCCAACACGTCGCGCTTTTACTACTACAGCGCCACCACACAGCGCACCGTGTGGCACCGGCCACAGGGCTGCGACATCATCCCCCTGGCCAAGCTGCAGACCCTGAAGCAGAACACCGAGTCCCCTCGCGCCTCGGCGGACAACAGCCCCGGGCGCGGCAGCAGCGTCAGCCGCGACGGCAGCACCAGCTCCTCCCTGGAGCCGGAGCTGGATGCCAGCGAGAAAGCTCAGGAGCCGCCTGGAAGAAGCCGGCAGGCTGCGTTTGCGGCTGTGAGGGAGGAGAGCGGCAGGTGAGACGCTGGAGGGGCGGGTGGGGCGCAGGAGAGGTTTCACCAGGGACAGTGGGAACCACAGAGTCACTGAGATCTGGTTTGCACTGTGGGGTTTACCGTCTTTCTCTGGGAATGACACGCAAGGGCCGGACATGGAAACGGGAGGGTGGCAGCCACTGAGAGAGTGGGCGTGTCATTGTGTGTGGCCATAGGTGGGCACGCAGGCTGATTCCAGTGCATCTGGGGACTGCACAGCTGGCTGTGGTGTTTCTGCATGGGGATGGGGAGGTTGGGACACATACGGGGGTTCAGATCAGTGTGGACGCTGGACACACACCAGGGATCAGAGGCCCAGCCAAGAAGGTGTCATTGGCCAGGCAGTTCTGAGCTGGCTCAGGAGGGTCACCTGGAAGTTATCCCCAGAAAGCAGACCTTCCCAGAGCAGGAAAAAGCTGTGAGTGACCTCTGGTGTTCTCCATGAGCCCGCAGGCTGTCCGTCCTGTGTTTCCTCTTATTCAGGGCTCAGGCCTGGCTAATTTTTATCAGATTGTGATGGTTTTGAATTCTTTAATGTTTGCTGACTCATCTGTGTAATTAACTGGAGGGATTGGGTTCTTTCAGGATTCTGTTGGCAAATGTGTTTGTCACCCACACTCTGGGGACTGTGCCCTGAGAAGCCGGTGCCCCACCCTCCCTGGTCCCCTGTACCTTCCAGGCTCGCCACACGATGTCTAGGCAAGGGAGTGTGCTTTCTCCAGAAGTGTCTTAGATGTTCCGAGGGAAGTAAGAGGACAAGGTCACTGGAGTCGAGATTTCCACAAGAAGCTCTGTTTGGATTTGGGTTAGAGTTGTGTTGAATTTATGCGCCAGTTTGGGTGAGATGGATATCTTTATTATATTGTCTTGTCCCATGAATGGAGAACGATGTGTTTCACACTCTTCTTCACAAAGGACTTGCATATTTTTAAGGCTTATTTCTAGGTACTTTATCAATTTTATAGCTCTGGCTTTTGTGAATTATATCTCTTTTTAAAGTCATATTTTCTGATTGTCAGTGGTAAACAGACATTGATTTTTATGTCAGTCTTGTTTTTTATAGTTTTGTTGAGTTCTCATTAATCTTATTAAAGATTCATCGTCCATCTCCTGGGATGCTGGTCGGCTGCCCCATGAGGGCAAGGACTGAACCAAGAAGTGCCAGCACCCTGATCTTGTCCCAATGCTCAGGCTGCAGGCCTGCTGTCCCTGTAACTCGGTGATACTGTCATTCAGACTTGGGAAGTCCCCTCCTGTTGCTAGGCTTTTCATCATGAATGGGTGTATTCTTTTATCAAGTGTATTTTCTGAGTCTATTGATACTGGTGTTTGAGGTTGAATTTTGTCCCCCTGAAAGGTATGCTGAGGTCCTCCTCCTTAGCATCTGTGACCTTGTTTGGAAACAGGATCTTTGCAGATGGCATTAGTTGAGATGAGGTCACCGGCAGAAGGGTGGGCCCTAATCCAGTAGGACTGGCATCCTTAGAAGAAGAGGGAGATACAGGGAGCGGCTGAGTGACCACGCAGACAGAGTTTATTTAGAACGATGCGTCTACAAGCCCAGAAGTGCCAGCAGAAGCTGGAGAGAGGCCTGGAAGAGCATCTCCTCACGGGCTCCAGCAGGATCCAGCCCTGTTGGCGTCTGGATCCTGGACTTCTGGCCTCCGGACCTGTGGGAGCACGAGTTTCTGTTGTTTGAAGACACCCAGTCTTACAAGTGGAACCTTGTAACTGCGGCCCCACTGCAGGACCCCACTGCAATTAGCATTTTAAAAAATTGTTATTCTGTATTTCTCGCATTCCTGGGATACTCGATTTGTGTAATTTTTTAAATAGATGCAGGTTGCTAACATTTACATAGGATATTTTTCCGTGTTGGTAAGTAACGATGTCCTGTGCTTTCCTCCTTGTTCTGTTTGGCTGGTTTTCATGCCAACACGGGAGCATGGCCTCCATTTTTTGTCCTCCAAACCGTTAGCTGTTTCGGGGTGTGTGACGAGCGCACCTGTGCACTGTCCAGCTCTGTGGCTTGTCTGGATAGGTGTTGAACTACTGAGTCAGTTTCTTTAATGCTTGCAGGAATATTTAGGTTTTTTAATACCTTAAATCAAATTTTGTAAAATGTTTTTCTATTAAACAGTCCATTTATCTGTGTATACACATGTGAGCATAAAGCTACTCATAGTGTTCTTCTGTTTTGAAATTTCCTCCTGTACCACCTGAGGTTGGGCGCGCGCGCGCTCTTTCTCTCTCTCTCTCTCTTGTTCATCTTTGTAGAGCATTCTATTTCACTAGTCTGTTCAGAGAACCACTTTTCGGCTTCTCTGGGCCTCTCTTTTGTATCTTTGCTCTTGTTTGACTTTGTTTGACATTATTTTCTCAGTCCTTTCCTAACACACTGTTCAGAAACTTAGCTCATTCCCACTGTTTCTTGTAAAATGAACTTGGAGATGGTAATCATCTGTCTGCACAACTTTGGGATGTAGAATTGTCGTGCAATTTTAAATATTTTCTAATTTTAATTAGGATTTCTTCTTTGATTCATTTGTAACTCAGAAATGTCTTAATTTCCAAACTGTAGGTTATTTTTCATTTTTTCATTCTTGTTCTTGATTGCCAACTTAATTTAATTTTGGTCAGAAAGCATTTTTTTTTTTAAAACTTGCTTTGTGATCTAAATCCTGAATTTTTTTTTTCTTTAAAGATTTTATTGGGGAAGGGGAACAGGACTTTATTGGGGAACAGTGTGTACTTCCAGGCCTGTTTTCCAAGTCAAGTTGTTGTCCTTTTAATCTTAGTTGTGGAGGGTGCCATTCAGCTTCAGGTTGTTGTCCTTTCAGTCTTAGTTGTGTCGGGTGCAGCTCTGCTTCAGGTCCAGTTGCTGTTGCTAGTTGCAGGGGGCACAGCCCACCATCCCTTGCGGGAGTTGAACCGGCAACCTTGTGGTTGAGAGGATGCACTCCAACCAACTGAGCCATCTGGGAGCTCAGCGGCAGCTCAGCTCAAGGTGCTGTGTTCAATCTTAGTTGCAGGGGACGCTGCCCACCATCCCTTGAGGGAGTCGAGGAATTGAACTGGCAACCTTGTGGTTGAGAGCCTGTGCTCCAACCAACTGAGCCATCCGGGAGGCAGCTCAGCTCAAGGTGCCGTGTTCAATCTTAGTTGCAGGGGGTGGAGCCCACCATCCCTTGCGGGACTCGAGGAATCGAACTGGCAACCTTGTAGTTGAGAGCCCACTGGCCCATGTGGGAATTGAACTGGCAGACTTCGGAGTTAGGAGCATGGAGCTCTAACTGCCTGAGCCACCGGGCCGGCCCCCTGAATTTTTAATGATTTTATGATCACTTCAAAACTAATTTCCATTCTCTGTTAGGTCTAGGATTCTCTCTGTGCCCATTACATCTGTGAACTGTAGCAATGAAGCTGCTCACTACTTTTGTTTGCCTGAGAGGTGAAGCCTCCCACTGGAATGGGCAGTTTGTCAGCTTCTCCTTCAGTCGGTCCATTGAGGCTTCCTTCACGTGGAAGCCTCACGTTTGGAATTGTTACGTCTTCCTGCTGCATTTTTCCTTTTGTCATTACATAGTCATCCTTTTGACCCCTCGTCTTATGCTTTTGGCCTCGATGCCTGTTTTGTTAACATAATGCCACTGTTTCTTTGGTTAGTATTTGCCTCTTACCATCTTTTCTAAACGTTAGTCCTTTACACTGATATTTTGGGTGTGTTTCTTATAAGTAATGTTTCTTTTTCTTCTTTTCCGAATGCCTGTCTTTATTTTGGCAGGAGGGTTGTGACAATGGAGATTGCTGCTACAGGGGGACGATTTCGTTTATGATCTTTGCATCCATTCATGTGCATGCTTTTCATCGTTTTCTTCTCTGTCTGCAGCCAGCCATGCCCGCAGGCTGGCCGACATGCTGTTCAGAGGTGCTCCTGTGCAGCCCACCTTCTTCCTGGCACCGACTCTTAAGCTCCATCCCTGCATTCTGTGCACCTTATCTCCCCAGGGGGTCTGGGGGTGTCCCTGGGGTTTGTGGTACCACCAGGAGTGGGCTGCAGGCAATCCCCCAGCACTGGGCTTTACCCAGCTGATCTAATCAGTTGGATGGAAATCACCAGCACTTTAGTTTCCCTTTCTTGTTTGTCAAGATTCTTACTCTCTCGTCGTGAGTTTACGTTTTGAGTTCTCTCCAAAGTGAATTGCGTGGTTACACTTTTTAGTCATTTTTCTGCTGGACTTACTGGCTTACTTTCTGTGTTTGCAAGAGTTGCTTGCATATTCCAGATGTCACTTCCTCACTGGTTTCAGACGTTTTAAGGATCTAATACTGGGTCAGCTGCCTGCTCTCTGGTCTCTTGTGTCTTTTGATTTTGATGCAACCAAGTGTACCAATTACTTTCTTTTCTTTTCTTTCTTTTTTTTTTTTTTTTTTTTCCTTGCAGGTGATGTTTTTAATGTTTTGTTTAAAAAGTTCCTCCTCAACCTATGCAAGTCCAAAGATACTCTTTTTCATATCTGGTGATAACTTTATACTTTTATCTTTCATGTTAAGACCTGAATCTTCCTGGAGCCACCTTTGTTGGGGGGCCAGGAGGGATCCATGCTCATCTCCTAAAGCCCCTTTGCCCCACAGCACATGTCCCTTCACCACCCCCATGTGCGTCTGTTCTTACATCAGCGCCACCCAGCACCTGGTGGTGCACCACGTCCGTTCTGAAAGTCTCACTCCTGTTTGTAGTTCAGATGCTTAGCTTGTTGTGGGCTCAGAATTCAAGGCCACGTTGTTCATGGGGCAAAAGTATTATGTAACTGAACACTGCATTAGCAGTCTCTCTTAATACTCCTAGTAGTTTTTCAGTTGATTCTTTTAGTTTTTCTGGGTTGCCAATTAATGACAATTTTATCGCTTTCTTTCAAATACTTAAATTTCTTTCTTTTTAAGAAATTTCATTGCACTGACTAGCATTTCCAAAACTATGACATACCAGTGGTGAGAGATGTTCTTTCCTGCCATTAATGAGTTTGCTTTTGGCCTTTTACTACTGAATATTATGAAAGCCATGGTTTTAATACAGATATTCTCAATGAAGTTTAAATTTTCTTTTACTTCTGAATTACTTAGAGTTTCTAAAATTATAAATAAATATTAATTTGATCACATGCCTTTGAACACCTGCCAAGATAATCACCCACTTATTCATTTCCCAGGTATTGGGTGCCTGCTGTGTTCCAAGCCCCCGCCCGTAAGCCTGCCATCCCCATAGGGGATTCCTACTCCTGCTTCTTTCTCAGGTCATCTGGTCACATCTGGCTGAAGCTTTGATTCTCACTGACCCCCTCCCTGTGCCCTTAGAATAGTAGCCCCAGTTCGTCATTCAAGCTCCTGAAATCCAGGACGGGGCAGTCGGTGTCCTTCTCTGCCCCCCTGGCTCTGGATGGGGCCTCAGTGGGGCTGTCCCTGCTGCAGGGCTAGTGGGTCGCAGTCCCTTCCATCCAGGCCGAGTTCCAGGGAGGCGTGCTGAGGGCAGGAAAAATACCTGTTTGAGCAGATGAAAGGGGCAGCTTTGTGGACAGGAGCCAGCACACGGGACTTGTCCCAAAGAAACTAAAAGGGCAAGGCATGTTATTTTCACTGTAGTGTGCATGTAAATGATTGCACTCACGTCGCACCTTTTTCATTTTGCTATTTCAGGTCTCCGCCACCAGGAGTCCTTGACAAGGACTATGAGGGTTACCGGGGCCACACAGCAGACGGCCAGCTTCTTCACTACAGGTACAGCCCGCTCTCAGGCTCGGCCATCTCCTGACCCTCGCGAGGGTGCTTTCCTTGGCAGCTCTTGGGTGAGCTGGAAAAGAGTCAGGCTCAGCAGGAAGCAACTCGCTGGCCGAGCACAGTGTGGGGGCATGGGGAGCGGCTGTTGGGGCCACTGGCGCCTGGGCACAGGCCTCCTGGAGCAGCCCCGAGGCTCATGTGGCAGCTTTCGGTCCTAGGACAACCTTGTCACTGGCCACTTTGGGGAATCAGAGCCTGTGGCCCTTCCCTGGAGCCTGGCAGAGGAATGAAGCCTGGGGCTCTCAGCACGTGGTCGTCCTGGGGTTCCAGCCATGCTTCCAGCACTTCCTTGTTGGTTTTAGTCGTGGAGGAGGGAGTGGACTTTGGTCTGCTTGGCCCTGGTTTGGCCTCGCCGGGTGCTGGAAGGTTCTGGAGGGCCTCAGGGCCCTGGGGTGCAGCAGCAGTTAGGCTGGGCCAGGCCATCCCTTGAGCAGCTCGTGTGTCCATGCTGGAACAGGCACCTCCTTTCCCTGCTGTGGGGGGCCCAGGCGGGTGTGTGCCTCTGGGTGGCCTGGGTGCCCCCAGCACAGACCAGGAGTGATGGCAGTGCTGGGGGGGGAGGATTTGAAGACTTGAGGGCCTTTGCTGCTCTAACAGTGTTAACGATTGAGCTTGGAAGTGGTAATTGGGTTTGTACATCAACACATCAGGAAGGGAATCTGAGCCTGCCGTGGCCCTGCGATCTGGCTGTGAGGCTGTGGGCGTGTTGCCCAGCCTCCCTGTGCCCCTCCCTGTGTCCTCATCAGTCAAGTGGGGTGTGGGGGGCCGACTGGGTGGGGCCTCTGCCCTGTGGCAGTGCTGGGAAAATTTCCCGAGGTGGACTGGAACCAGGCTCGCAAGTAGCATGGGGCCGAGAGACCAAAGGAAGAGGTTGACAACTCCAGAATTAAGCCAAAGTTTATTAAGGGAACTTACGGATGGAAGCCAAGTCTTGGATCTCTGCACCCCAGAGGGGCTGCAGCTTAATACATGTGGCCTCCAGGAACACAAAACTTCTCGAATATAACATAGTAGAAAACCTAGATGACCTTGGGTATGGCCATGACTTTTTAGATATAACACCAAAGGCACAATCCATGAAAGAAAGAACTAATAAGCTGGGCCTCATTAAAATAAAATACTTCTGCTCTGTGAAAAACAATGTGAAGAGGAGAAGACAAGTCGGAAACAGAAAATATTTGCAAAAGACACATCTGATAAAGAACTGTTATCAAAAATATCTCTTAAAACTCCATAATAAGAAAACAACCTGATTTTGAAATGGGCTAAAGACCTAAACAGACATGTCACCAAAGAACACATACACATGGAAAATAAGCACATAAAAGATGACCCACATCTTATGTCATCAGGGAGATGCAAATTAAAACAATGAGATACCGCGACACACCTATTAGAATGGCCAAAATCTGGAACACTGACAACACCCAATACTGGCGAGGATGTGGGGCAACAGGAACTCTCGTTCACTGCTGGTGGGACTGCAGAATGGTGCCGCCACTCTGGAAGTTTGGCAGTTTCTTGTAAAACTCAACATATTCTTACTATAGGGACCACCAGTTGTGCTCCTTAGTACTTACCTAAAGTAGTTGAAAACTTATGTCCTCACAAAAACATGGCTGTTTAAGCAGCTTTATTCATAATCACCAAAACCTGTAAGCTGCCAAGATGTCCTTCAGTGGGTGATGGACAAATGAACTGTGGTCCATCCCAAATTTTGAATATTATTCAGCACTGAAAAGAAGTGAGCTATTGAGACACAAAAAGACATGGCGGGACTTTGCGTGCCTATTACTAAGTGAGAGAAGCCCATCTGATAACGGCTGCCCACAGTGAGACTGCAACCTTTTCAGATTGGCTGCTTTAGAGGCTAAAGATTTGCTCACTGGTTTGGCTTCAGATTTGGCTCCTATGGAGACAGAAAGATCGGTGGTTGCCATGGGTTAGACGCGGGGGCAGTGAGGGGGGAATAAACAGGTAGAGCACAGAGGCCTTTCAGGGCAGTGAAAATACTGTATGATACTGTAATGGTGGACACATATCATTGTACATTTGTCCAAACCACAGAACACACAACACCGAGAGCGAACGAGAACGCTGGGTGAGGATGACGTGTCAGTGTAGGTTCAGCCGGTGCAACCTCTTGTGTGGATGCCGATGATGGGGAGGCTTGAGTGAAGGCGGGGGCACAGGGGAATCTGTACTTTCCACTCCACTTTCGATTAATCTAAAAGTGCTCTAAGAAACAATGCCTGTTAAAAAACAGGAAGAAGTAAATAGATAAACTGAAATATACTGGGGGTACCAAAAAAAGGTATACAAGTGGACACTTTAGTCACCGTTGCTCAACCAGTAGTTCGTGGTAATCAGAAGTGTCTGGACACTGATGGGAACCACTCGAGCACCTCTTGTCATTGCAGAAGTCAAATGTGACTTGTGTTCACCTTTTGTTATTGGTATGTATTGACTATTAAAATTTTAATAGTGTTTTTCCTTTCTTAAAATTTTTCTATACATTTTTTTTGGGCACCCTTCGTATAACAAAAACTAAGAACTCAGCATATAACTGTAAGAGCAGGTTAAATATAGCTGAATAGAAAATTAGTAAATTGGAAGGTAGATCAAGAGAAGATACCCATTGTGAAGTATGGCGAGGCCAGGGGATGGGAGATACATGAGACCACAGGCACACAATGGAAAGGACAGTAACTAATTCCCAGAAGAGAGAAGACATGAGAGAAAGTAATACTTGAAAAGGTAATGGTCAGGAGTTTCCAAAAGTCACAAAACATGTCAAGCCACAGATTGAGGAAGTGCTGTGAATCTCAAACACGTAAGGACATGTGCCAAATGCTAAACACAAAAGGAAAAGCATAAAAGCAGCCAGAAGTCGATTGGGAGGAAGCAGGTGGCAAGAGGTGAGCCCTGCTCATCTCTCCTGAACTCCAGGTCTGGTCCCTGAGTGGGTGGTGCTGCTGTGGGTCATGGGACGTGGGATGCTGTGCTGCCCTCGGGCAGGCAGAGCGCAGTGTGGGTCTTGAATCTGAGTGTCTTGCCAGCAGCGCCCAGGGGCAGTATTGCCCGTGTTGTCTCTGAGCCAGTGAGGCTCAGAAAAGGCAGAGGTCAGCATGGCCCCCTGCTGGGTGGAGGGGCCCAGGATTCGTGTCCCTCGATTCCCAAGGGTCCTGGCTGCCCTTAGTCTGAGTCGGGGTTTTGCAGGCAGTGTGGGGCAGTCCTGTCGTCTCCCTCCAGGCGCAGAGTGCTAACTGTGAGGGCACTTAGAGGGTTTCTGGAGCTCATGGGAGCCTCTGGTTCAGAGATGCATACAAGTGCACTGGGCACAGCGGTCTCCTGCCACAGGAGCAGGAGCTGGCCACCTGAGGGTCTGAGCTGGGCGCGAGGCCTGCAGGAAGTGTGCCTGTGGAGTCCAGTCTGAGGCCTCTCGTGGGAGGTCCCAGCTCTCCGTTGTAGAAATAGTTCTGTCTTCGTGCTGTGCTGGGACCAGAGCAGACACCCATGGACAGGCCCTTGCTGGGAGTGTCATGATGGGCAGCAATCCAGGTGGGGGCCTGGGAGGAGCTCCCTGGGGGGAAGGCTACAGGGCTGAGTCAGGAGGTATGTGACGGGAGCTCCCAAGGCAGCAGAGCAGCTACTCCAGGCTGCACTGCCCAGGACTCAGGGCCCCTGCAATGAAGGGTACACAGGTCGTTTACCGGGAGCCCTCTGGCCATTTCCAGGTCCCCCCACAGGCTGCAACCCCCATGGGGG